>NW_010248413.1:0-11410 GCF_000690775.1 Eurypyga helias
GTGAGCAGTGAATCTTCTCCAGGCAATAAAGATCTACATTCTTTATTTGTGAATTTCTGAAGAGGGCTCTCAAAATGGACTTCATCACAAAGAAAGCACTGAAACACTTAATGGTAACACCTTGCATCTACATTGGAGATAGCAGCTGGAATGTAATAAGAGAATGAAATCAAACTGTGTATACAGTATTAGTAATAAAGACAAGTTATACAGCTATTTAAACACACTTCCAATTGCAGTATCTTGGATTAGGATGAAAATCTTTAAATCTAGTATTATTGTGCCTGAATATTAATCTGAAGTTCAGAACACATTGACGCATACTTGATCAAAACAAGTCAAGAACCCCATTGCTGTAGAACAAATTCAGATTTATTTCTATTCAATTAACAACCCAAAAAGCACAAGACAAGTCACTGATGGTTTCAAAGAAAGCAAAATTTGAATTCATTACAGAAGAATGTTTGTAAGTAGCTCCGCAGCAGAAAACCTGTATGCTAAACAGCAGAAAGAAGATAAGGCATGGGGGTGGGAAGGTGATTACAGCTGTAGTTGTTGATAAAGAAATGTGCTGACAAATCATAACAATGAGTTACTGCTTTAGTTCTCATATTTCCTAGAGTAAATGAGGAGTTGCTTATTATTTTAATATCACAAGCAACTGTTATTTCTTCTTTTTCAAAAAAAGAAAGGAAAAGAAGAACAGCAAGTGTTTGGAACATTTTTTTACTGGTAATCAACACATCTTAACCAAAGTTTTCACAATATTTTAAGTTATATTTAAGTATACAATAGGTCTCAATCACAGAAAACACATAGAACAATTTAACTACATAAGGCCTTAAAATTAGAAGCAGAGTGTGTCTTGTTGGACTATTACTTTGTTTACAAATAGGTTACATATAAGAAGTTTCTTTTTTCATAGTTTTATTCAAGCAAAACACGTTCAAGGGAAAGGCAACTTGGAGTTTATTTCACCATGAGTTCATAAAAAAATGTCAACATTATTTACTTGACCCTTCCCCCACCCCACTCAGGTGTGATTAGTAAAATTTCCATACAATACTCAAAACCCAACAAGCTTTTGCACTAAACATCCAAAAGTAAGCCTGATCAGAAGCAAATTGTTTGTAACAGTTGGATGAACTTCCAGATTCTTTCCAATGAAATACTGCATCTCTATATAGTCAGTGTTTAAAATCGTGTTGTCCACAAAGCTTTCTGGGTTCTAAAAGTCTTCCTGGTTTCAGTGAAGTGCTTAGTAGCCTCAGTACCACCATGTGAAGTGTATTTCTGTTACAACAATGACAGCTTGCAGAATTATTTTGGCAAGATTAGGACTGCTGAAAAGATGACTGAGTAAATTTGTTTAACCTGAAAGGTAAGAGACAACACAATAACGAAACAACTAAAATAAAGCTAAGCACAAAAAATACAGAAATAGATCAATTTTGACCCCTCCCCCTATAACAGGGCATGGTTCATTTCCAGTGACTGTCTATTCTCAGTACATACATTAGTATTTGACCAAATTTCATGGCTATTATATTTTTACAGAACAACTGCTTAGAAGTCTGTTTTTTAATTTACACCTGTGCAACAGTAAGTCACAGTACATTAAGATGTTTAAAAATATTTATTAACTTGGTCTCAATATACTAAAACATTTGGCAACACTTTTACAGCATTCGATTATATATAATTAAAATTTCATACAGTACTCCTTGTGACTTTTTTTTCCTGACATCCAAGAAGAAAAATCCTCACACAAAGCAAAATGAACTGCCAGTCTTGACTGCATGATCATGTAATTCCAGTTTATAATACTGGCATTAAAACCTTCATTAATTATGTTGACAAATCATTACCTGTACATTTAATGAAGGCAACAAAGATGATTTGAAAACACAACTTTCTGGTTTTGTTATGTATTTAACAAGGTGTACAGTTCTGCAGTGAAATGAAAAAGCAGGTAAATATACAAAGAAAATTACAAGTTCACCAGTTCCTGTGACACAAACTGTTTTAATCTTTCAAGGTACTGTCCATAGAGTTCCACATCATTATGGCCTGCTCCTTCTACCCACAGTGGTTCTACAGGTCTCTGGCAACGCTCAAATAATGCTAGGCCATGTGAAAAGTCAATTACTTCATCTTCAGTCCCATGGATTATTAACACAGGAGATGTTATTTTAGAAATCTTGTCAATGCTGTAAAAATAATAAAAAAACCCAACTATGAACACAGTGAGCTTTATTAAGTCTTTTTGAAAGACCAAGCTATTAATTTCACTTTTTAATTACACATTATAGGTTTAACAATTTAATTCTGAAGTTGTTTAAAAGTCAGAAGGTTAGACCTTATCAACACCCTGGAAGCCATTACAGCAGCACATGTAGACACACAGAACACTACTACAGGAAACTATTAGGATCAAATAACAGAGTAATCTATCTGAAAGTGGTGTTCATTACCACGTTCACTTCAAAAGATCAAAGCCACTAGACCAATGAAAATACTACTTCAGAGGTTTTCAGTTAAAAAGTGCTTCTCAGAAGTGAAAGAATTTTAGCATTTACAAATTTGATCTTATATGAGGGAAAAAAAAAGTCTGAAGTTAAGTGCTCAAAACACAAGTAATTCTTTGAGACAAATGTACCAGTGTATAATGGCCAACTAGTGGCATAGTTCTGAAATAAATGACAGGAATTTTCTTCAGTTAAGGTCTAGTTTACTAGTCTTTGGTACTTACAGAAACATACGCAAAAGGCTTTGTTCATAGCTCCCAGGATTAACAATTCACTGGATTAGAAATGCTTGTTAGAATTGGGGTTTATGTATAGAAAAACTAATCACTTCTTCAACAGATACCAAATAAAACGATTAGAGATGTGAAAAGCCAAGAAGATTTACAAAGTTCCGTAAACTCCTTCAAACCAAATGTTTCTCTTGTTATTCACTCTGATTTTTCTCCAACTGTTTTTTTAAATTTTTGAAAGAAATTTCAGAGAATATCCCATATTACTTATTTCCTTGAGCATAAACGTCTGTAGTAGAAAAAATGCATGCAGAATAAATAAATTTAAAAAAAACCCAAACCACCCAACACAACCTACAACTTACTTTGGGAATGCATCAAAGCAATAGGTCTTCTTTGTATCAGGAAAAGCCACTCGCATTCCTGAGGTCAGTGGAGAATGAAGAATTACAGCAGCACTTTCATACCTAGCAGCAAGATCCACAGATGGTACTGTTCCTATACTCTGCCCATATATAATCACATTTTCAGGGCGGATTCCATACCTAGAAAATTAAGACATTAACAAGAGTGGCCTATAAAGTGAAACAGACAAAACCACATCTACACAGCACATCAAAAAAGCATTTCTGAAGACAGAAATTTCCTTAAGAGGATAAATTATGAAACAGGAGCTGGTAGAAGAACAAGTAAGTGTATTCTGTAACATCACTGACTTCAAGGGACAATTATTTACAGTAGTTAACTATTTGCAGTAGTCTTTCCCTGCCTTATGCCAGAATGACACTGAAATATAGGTAGAGTGTTTTGGGGTGTTTGTTTGGTGTGGGGGTTTTTTGGGGGTTTTTTTGGTTTTTTGGTTTTTGTTGTTTTTTTTTTTTAAATATTATTTGTGAATGCAGTTGTGACTTGAATACTAGTTGAAAGCCTTTACTGGTAACTCTAATGGACCTACAACTGAAAACTGATTACAGCCTTACTAGTTATATGGTTATCATCAAGTGGAACACAGTCAAATCTACAAAAACTTGGTCAGCTTTACTCTTCTGACACTTGGTAAAAACTGCTCAGCAATTTAGTGAGACCTAAAGCATGCCTGTACAGACAGTGGTCAGAATATTATGCACCCTATGTAATAACAAAGATGCTTCTTTTATCAGAGTTGCTTCGGCATACAAGCTAGCAAGAGGAACACCCAACCTAACCCACACTTGACAGCCCAATATGCACTACAAAATTCAAGCCAAAGTCTCCCTCCCCGTAAGATGAAAAAAATTTTTCCTGTAATTGAGGTAAACAGATGAGTCACAAAACACCTCATTAACACACAAGTCAGATCTAATATATTTATCTGCAGTTGTATGGATATAAAGAGCTGCTAGTTCCCAAGTAACAATGGAAAAGTCTCTAAGCAGGACGTCATGCAGGCAAGAACAGTGTCCACAGCAGAAGTGAGCTGCTGATACCTTGATCTATAATAACAAAGTACTCTTAGTACAGGTTCAGACAGCAAAAGCTTATCTCCATCTGTGTACCTTTAACTAACTTAGGAAAAGAAGTATCTTAAATAGAAAGAGCACTGCATTACCAAAAAAGAAAATATTTTAAAAGTCAAACATCGTTTTATTCTATTATCAGAGGCTGTTCAGCTTTCTGAGTTACAGCAGACTAGCCTAATACCACTGAGGAACAGCATGAGCTAGTTTAATCGTGAAAGGACTGACAATCAATCAACTGTTTGCAGTTGAAGCAAAGGAAAGTGCAACCATTGCCTCTTTACAATAAATGCATGCACCTTTACTGTCAAAGCTAGGTAACAATACCCATACCCACAGAGGAGTTCTCAAATCAGTACATTTTGCATACCTCCACTAGAGCCAGGGAAATAGAGGTAATGAAAAAGTGTCCAGTATCTTATAAGTATGGCTAAATGGTAAGCTATATGGTATGGTAACTGTATAGGTTGAACACTAAAATTAATGAAGTCCAAAAGCCTCAAATTCAGGAACAATAGGAAGAAGAGATGCATGTACCAAGATATTTAAATCACCAACGCCCTTCCCAAAAAACAAACAAAAAACCCACTAAAATCCATAAGTACTTTTTAATAAGCCAGAAAACATGCCCTGTGTGTTACATCAGTGTGTAATAAACAGTTAATTTTTAAAAAATCTAGGAAGATAAAGAAAAATCACATTTAAGTATTACTAAAATGTAACTATGATAGCAGAATTCAATAAGCTTTCTCAATTGTGGCTAAAATCTACTGTTCACAGCTAACATTGTCTATTTAACAATTAATCTATTTATGTAAATTGTGTTCTGCTTGAGGGAAATGTAAAAGCTGTAGAAGTATTACCACAGCAAGATTCTATGATTGTATCTATACCATGACTACTAAATTACTATCAGTGTTTCCTAGAAAGAGTTTCCAGGATCATAATCAAACTAAGAGTTCTAAAACACAAAACCTCAATTATCAGCCTGGAACTACATGCAAGCTCTGAGAGCTGTTGTGAGGTAGAGAATAAAAAAAATTCAAACATTCCGATCAACAAAGATTTTCTCAAAATTCCAACACACAACCAGCACAGTAAATGAAAGCTTTGAAACCAAATCAAATGTAAGGTCTTTACTATTTCTGCATCTCTTCTGAAACACCTGAGAACAGCCTGGCACCAACCCTTTCACAGTTCACTTCTCCCAGTTCAAAATAATTCAAATCACATCTGTCCATTCTGAAAGTACAGTATGGCCTTTTGTAAAATCTGAACAAAGCTCACATTAATACCGGACACTTTGCATCATTAGTATGCCATGGAGTTTGCACAGCACGTTATGACATAACATAGTTTGCAAATGAAAAAACTTACAAATTATTACACTTGCCATTTCCTTAGGTATTGAGTTTTACAAGACACAGGCCACTGCACAGAAACTTAAAGCAAAACTTAAAAGTAGATTTTGGAACATTTTTCCTTTTTGTCATTAGTCTATTGTCATTTTCCTTTTGTCATTACTCTATCAACAGCTAAAAAAGTAGTTGTTGATAAGTTCCCTAGTCAGAAAATTCACCCAATCCTCTTTTTTGACAGTCCTGAAAATTCCAGGTACACTCCAAGAAGTTTGGTAGAAAATTATTAGGTGATCACACATCTGGTGTCCCAAATGAGCAAGTGTCAGAACAAGAAAAAGGGACACCAATATTGTTCTTATAATAAGTACCTTAGAATTACAGGCCATCCTGAGGAACAGGACCATGACATTTACAGAGCCATATGCTGTAAGTAGTTGTTCTGGTGACAAACACTTAAAGACATGCTGGTAAAAACTCTTGGTATCTTTGGAAGGTCATTATATTGATCATAGGGGTAATGTAATCACTAATGACTACTCAAGTAATCTTAGATCACTTGTGTCAGAATAGACAAGCCTTCAGTTTGTTGATGGTGGTAATGGTTTTTTTTAAATGTTTGGGTTTTTTAAGCTATAATCACCAGAAAGGACCTTGGGGAAAAAAAAAAAAATCTCTTTAGAAGTAGCTGTGCACAGATGTACCTTCTCAGAAAAGTCACTCTTCCTCAGGTACAAGTGATTTTGGACTGAACCTGGCATAAAATACAGATACTGTTTAAAGGCTGACACAACATTTTTTCTCGTTCCTACAGCAATTGAGATTTCAACTCCTTTCAACACCTAATTCATCCTTCATATTCACAAACCTAAGGGCTACCTGTTGGGAAAGCACATGGAACTTGAAGTTTTTACACAGATGTACCTCTGTTGGCATAAGCTTGCCAGCAGCCACACAGAGTGTCTGAGCACCAACAAAATTCTGTCCCACCATCACATGGAATGTACAAGTTATTGTCACTATAAAGCTAAGCTATTGCCAAACACAAGCTTGCATTATCAGCCACAAGTTGCCACTTGCTGGGCTTCACCAACTAGTTTAGGAAACTAAATCTGAGTAGGGAAACAACTACTTTTCTGCTCCTTTGTACTGCCTAACTCCAGGGTCAGGCAAGAAATTACATGCCACTGGTGGGTTAAAGGAAAGAGCAAGCCAATAAATCACTGTAACCACACCATAAGACCATTCCCTAGAATCAGAGTCCAAGCTAACACAACGTGACTGACTGAAGCCACTATCCTCTACTGTGAGCCTACATCTGCTGATGAGATATAGATGGTCTCCTGTAATAAAGGCAATTCTGAACATGCCTACCTTATCTTTTCACCTTCTGGCAGGAAAAGAATAACTGCTAAACAGCAATGAAATATAATTTTTTTCCCTTTTGTCAAACTTCAATGTGCTGCAGCACAAATTCTTTCACCGTCTCCTTTATGTTTCTGTCTCTTTAACAAGACTTTTTCTGCATTTTACTAAACACTACTTAGTAGCAGTCCACCTCTTTTCCACCCCTCCCCCTCCTGCTTTTTTTTTCTTTTCATAGAATCATATAACAGTTTGGGTTGGAAGATGACCTAGATCAGCCCCCCACCACAGATAGGGACACTTTTCACAGGTTGCTGAAAGCCTCATGCAACCTTACCTTGAACACTTTAAATATTATATCATACATCACTTACGTTACATAATCACCATATTTATATACATTACCAAGAAGTGCAATATGCAAGCTACAAAATGCAAATTACAGAATGGTTGTAATGAGTGGTGAGAGGGTAGGCTTTTTTTTTTAAACCCAGTTACCTTTAACAACCAAATACTTGCTGAAGTTACCACATTAGCAGGCTCTTAGGAGTACCTGGCATTTGCCCTTGATATACCTAAGAGAGACAAAAAACTATTTATGTTTTTACTTCTGAACAATTGTTGTTAATCTAGAAGACTTGCTCACTATAAAATAAGAAAATAAAGTATCAGTAAAATCAGCCTTAGAAGGGTACATTTTCCATAGTACCATTCAGGCTCACATTAATGAAGAGGTGCAATAGATGCTCTAGAGAGGCTGCTGTTTGTGAAGTTATTCCAATACATGCATTTAACCAACTGAGAGCAGTGCTTGGGGCACAAAGAACAAGGGGAACATACTGAGAGAATTTTCAATGCACATTTCAGAACCTTTTGTCATCATGCACATAACACAGGAAATTACAGCTGCAAATTGCAGAACATGAAGGGTATGTACATCCTCCACACCTTTAACTACCAAAATCCCAGGCCATGAATAAAAATCATGAGCATACAGCTCTTCCTCAACTCAGATGCACACTCCTTTTGTATAGAGCACGTAAAACTAAGTAAAAGGGAACTGTGTTTTATGAGTGGCAAGCCCATTGACCACACATGTAGTAATGGACAAACTGCACCTCCCTGCTCCTCTGATGATGGTTTGGCCTTTTCTAAACCTCACAGTGCTACTGATACATTTGTTTTATTGCAAAGATTTCTCTTCACGATAAATTGAGCTGTATTTTCCTATCAATTTAAATAAAAGCTCAATTTCTCTCCAAATACTTGAAGTTAAGGTACCTCATCTTCTAGCAGCCACCCCTCCCCACTTCTTAATGAAAAAAAAGAAAAAAAACCTCAATCTATGAATTCTCAAAAGAACACTTTTAGCCAATATCCAAATAGGTTTGAGATTATTCCTATATTTTGCTGTTCAAATTAGGGACATTCTGCCTACTTAGACACATCAGCCTGATGGTGACATTTAACCTTCAGTTTTTCAATTATTATACAGTCCATAATAAGCAACAATGAAAAGGCTGTTTGGCTTTTTAAATGTAAATCTGGTTAAGAGGCAACTAGGTAAGTCTTCAGGTTTCTGAATGAGCACCTCTTGCCCTGCATTTGCCTGTGGCTGGTTAAATCTTTCCACCCTTGCTAGGGTGTCAAAGCCCTTCAGACCAGGACAGCAGAAAATTAGCATATCCCAAAATGACTCCTGGCATTGCAACACTTCATAGTAATCATTCAGAAAAAGAACGTCCTCACTTGCAGCTTTTATACAGTACCATACACATGAACACGCAATAATGTGTGACTTTTGCAAACATCATGGCAATGAATCATCTTGCCTTCTTTCACAGAGAGCACCTACATTAATAGCTACTGCTTCCTATTAAAATACTCAAATCAGGTAAAGAATAGGGACACAGTTCAGAAGCCACATCTGCTGTTTACCTCTTCTGATCTGTTGCCAAATTGGCTTTCTATATTCATTTACATAAAAGATAATGCTCACATACCCCCACAGCAACCTCTTAAGAAATTAGTGTTGGACAAACCTCACCATCATCCTCAATGCTAGTTCCAGGCTTCTACCTTAGGTGTCCAGTCCCCACTGGACAGTTGTGTCAATTTACAGATGACTATCTGGACTGTCCTTCCCAGGTATAAAACTTACATCTCCATCACAATCAACTGTTTTGACTGTAGACCAAATTCCACATCAGCATTTCAATTACCCCCAAAACACCTTTTAATGCTGGGCTCTATTATCCCATTTCTCAGAATATGCAGGGAGCTGTGGGTGGCTGTGATCAGTCTCCAACGAAGTAATTTCTTCATTCTTTTCTTCATCCCATCCCAGCCTGTGAGACACAGCTTAAAAGTCTAGGATCCATTTCTTTTCTCATCCCAATAACATGGATTTCAAAGGAGTTACAGCTATAGTTACACCTATCCCGCAAACAGTTCGCTGAATTAATTTGGTTTTGCAGAACATATTATAAAACTTTAGAGATGGTGTCAGTGTAACACTGTCAGAACAGGCTATGCTAGAAAAATGAATCATTGCTGCAGCAAATGCTCTAAGGCTCCATTCTGGTCCAGATATTCATCAAGTATTTAAACAACAGCTGGGCACATTATCAGGGCTCAAGAGAATACCATGGATTGGTAATGAAACTGTGAGCCAGTACACCCAGAGTCATGTGCTGAACTTCTCCCTGCTACATTCAACATTCAGATAGGACAAAACCAGATCTTCCAATTATAAAGTTGTTGAAAATATCGCAGTGGTGGACAGCAAATAGGATTGAGGTGAGGTTATTCCTGAATGGAAGAGGGAAAAGCAGATAGATGGAACATGCATTGTGAGTTCCTCCAAAAATGTCTGTTCAGCAAAGGGCAACGTTCAGATGGGATATTATAATGAACAAACGTATTTGATTAGGGAAGGTGCACTATGCACTGTTCAAGAATGTAAGTGAGAATTCAAGTTGTAATCACATTTGCTTTTAGGTTTTCAATCCGAAATTCATCAATGGAAGAACAGACAATAGTTCATAAAACAGAAATTAGTTCATAAAACAGAGCCTGTAAACTGCCATAAACAAACAATTAAGTTTCACCATCTAGATCTCTTCCATTTTCTGGTACATTTAAACAATTCAGACTCTTTTCCACATTTCACACTTTTTTGATCAATGTTACTGAGTATTACACTAAGTGGCTATCTTCCAGATCACCTCTCAACTACAAATCACCTGTTGCAGCTCTTAGCTTGCAGAATGGATGTCTAGTTATATCTCAGCTTTCCACTGTAATCAAAATAAATGTCAAAACCTAATCTAAGAACACAGTACATGTTTTTAAAAATATGAGGCTGAATACCTGTCCCTGTGACTGTATGAAGTTTATTATCATAAACATTCCCCCTACTTTAATACAAGAATAAAATATGCTTATTTAAAAAGAATTTGCTATAATGCAAAAGAAATGCAAGGCAATATGTTAAGACACTGGAAAGGAATAATCTGCTCCAAAGTAACAGGAAAGTAGTTAAAATTACATTGATCAAGTTCTAAATTTACTGTGACAACTATCAGGCTCCAGGGTTTGAAGAGCCTTATACTGTCATATCCCCAATATTATATTATTAAACAGTACGCGGAAGTTACAATGATTAAACCATAACATGCTGCTCTGTATTAAATTCTGGGTTTCACAGATTTTTGGTGCAAAATACACATTATGATGGAAGATTTTTTTTCTGAACATCTATTCTTATGACTGCATAGTATTTTAAAAAATAATCTTATAGTTTGGGTACTTGTAAAACAAATAAAATATTGCTCTAAATGGAACATACCATGGTGAAAATGCTCTCAAATTTAAGTAGCTATTCAGTGCTGCATTTATTTGGTGCCTAGGGTTCTAACCTGTACCACAGAAAGCCTCCAGAGTTATTCATATTACTATTTTATCTCCCTAAAACCAGAGGGTTGGAATACAGAAATCACAGTAACAACGTCCTTCCAATTTGCATTGTGTTTTCCTTGTCCAGTTTTAACCTATTTGAGCTAAAACCACTGATTCAAATTCCTGTTCTTTGTTCCCACCATTATGTATTTACACAGATCAATCACAACCTCTACCACACACTGTATTTTGGCCAAGATAAAAACATCTTTTTGTTTTGTACAGAAAGGTACCTTTGGAAATGTTGTAGCTGCTAGTCTGAATTCTAAAATAAAGGTGGCCTGAACACCATACAGAAAAAAAAGTACTCGGGGGTATTGGTTGACAGCTGGCCGAATATGAGCCAGCAGCGTGCCTAAGTGGCCAAGGCCAATGGTATCCTGGCCTGCACCAGGAACAGTGTGGCCAGCAGGACTGAGGAAGTGATTGTTCCCCTGTAGTCGGCACTGGTGAGACTGCACCTGAACTTCTGT
>NW_010248413.1:11526-13411 GCF_000690775.1 Eurypyga helias
GGTGTTGTTTGAAGAAGAGAAGGCTCAGGGGAGACCTTATCGCTCTCTACAACTACTTGAAAGGAGGTTGCGGAGGTGGGTGTTCATCTCTTCTCCCAAAGGAGAAGTGATGAGGCCACTTCCTTTTGTCCTAAGTTGCACCAGGGGAGGTTTAGATTGGGATATTTGAGAAATGTGTGGACAAGATGCTGAAGGACATGGTTTAGTGGTGGACTTGGCAGTGTTAACAGTTGGACTTGATGATCTTAATGGCCTTTTCCAACCTAAAAAATTCTGATTTTAAATCCAGACAGTGTCTCTCCAGGTTCTCTTGCAACAGCTTTTCCACTGCCCCTCTCCATAAAAAAAAAAGTAGGCGATGGATTTATCTGAAAAAACAACCTGCTTTTTCTCTCACTCACATCACACCAGTGGCATTAGTGGGGAATCAATGATACCTTTTTCTTATTTACTGAGATTTCCAATTGAGAAGATAGCAAACTGTAACAATAAGGATTATCTTTCGATAGTTCTAGACTAAACATACCTTATTAGATTTTAGTCTATTTCAATTTTTCTAGCATATCAGTACTATATACTGATTCTGCTCATTACTGATCATGTCTTCAGTATAAGGTACCACCAACCACCTGGGATATTAATCCATAAATCCTAAAACACAGCACTTCCTTTTAAACAACCAATGCAGATCAAGTACAAGCATTTGAAAAGCATGCTGTAAAAGAAAAATGGCAACTCATGTCTTACCTTGTCCTAAGAGCCACCCAAGCAGCATCAATGTCAGCATACAAATTCTTCTCTGTTGGCTTCCCAGAACTTGCACCATATCCAGAATAATCATATGAGAATATGTTGCAATTAATCCGTGAACCCAGTCCTATGTAAAAGCTGCTCATCTGACCTAGGTCAACAGCATTTCCATGTGAGAAGAGCAAAGTATACTTGGCGTTAGGCGAGCAACGCACAAACATACAGGCAATCCTGTTACCTTTACTTGTTCTAGTCATGAAGCACTCAATGGCATCTTTTTCTCTAGAAGAATATTGCCAGTCTGCTCGCTCTGAGAGATGTAAAGTCCATCGACTACCACTCTCATCACACATCAGTGTGTACGTGGGATCAGGAGGTAAGAATGCCAGTTTGGAGGCAATTTTCCCTGGGCATGGCGGACAACAGAACAGGCAACACAGTTCACTAAAGGAAAGATTATTCATCTTCTAGTCTGAAAGGGGAAGAAAGAATGGTATCAGTTTCTAGTTAAAATCCTATACAAAAAAAGAAAAACTCATGGAAAACAAACTTAACCTCTCTAGAAAATAATACATAATTTTAGTGGCAACATTTAACACAACACAGATTTAAATATATATGTAAATTCCTATATAACAGCTTATTTGATATTATTAGCTACTTTAGAATGAGCATATTATAGGAGTGATAACTCTAAAGCTCTACCAGATATTGAAACTAAAACATGATTACCCACGGAAAGAACAAGCATGAGTTGGAGTTTCTTTGGAAGAATTTTAAGTCCCTCATCTTAAGCCATTAAAAGAAGAGTTCAATCCTGTTGACAAATCTATATTATAAAGAGCAATTAAAATAAGTTGCGCATTTGCAGGATACTAGGGCTATGCAGATCTTTGCAGCCAAAACCACTACAGCGTTTCCTAAATACAGAGCATATGCATTGCAATCATGAGTTATGGGCTCTTACAAGCAATACCAGCAGTATGAAAGGTGAATGAAGGTCAAAAATGAGATACTTCTGCTGGCTTAGCAAACAGCATAGACCTTCAGTATGCTAAAATCCAGCAATAAACTCTTCCTTGTTCCACATACCAGCTGACATAAATGTTTTCAAACCTTTCAAATCGGGAAGGGG
>NW_010248413.1:13436-20299 GCF_000690775.1 Eurypyga helias
TCTTTTGTTGTGACAATACTACCAAGAAGTAGGAAGAACAATGAAATCTTCCAAGAGTCATGCTGCAACCAGCACATCTAAGATAAGCACTTGCACTGCTTTTCTCGTGTAAAGGTTTCTGACATTTCATCTCAAACAACTTTTACATCCCAAATCTATCTACAGGTCTCAAGATCAGTTCCTCCCAGGTCACTGTGAACAGAAACACTCTTCCAGTTTCATAAACCAGCTTTGACTGCTTGATTTGAGTTTACAAATAGGAACAAAACATGCTGATATCTGATATACAGAGTCATAGAATCACAGAATCATAGAATGGTTAGGGTTGGAAGGGACCTTAAAGACCATCTAGTTCCAACCCCCCTGCCATGGGCAGGGACACCTTCCACTACACCAGGTTGCTCAAAGCCCCATCCAGCTTGGCCTTGAACACTTCCAGGGATGGGGCAGTCCCATGTCACTTCAGAAATACTTGGATAATCCAACAATAAAATCTTACTGCTAACTGTAATACTTGGCAATATTTAGATTGTATTTCAAAGTTTGTCTTCTAACTTGTATACAAGTGAAGAAATACATAAGTATTAATCCTTGATTTTAAAGCCACATATTAACTTTGTGCAGTCAGTTGTATAATGCTCCCATTATTTCCTAACATAGATAGCAGACCTTGACACTTAACAATAGGTGAGATATTGTCTAGCTTTATGAGAACTTGGTGTCCAAGACACATCTGAACCACAAAAGAGAAATTAAGTTGCAAGGTGAGTTACAGAACTGGCTTAAACCAAATTCTGCTTATACAAGCATGAAAGAAGCCAAGAGGCCAACATTTTACTGGCAAAAGGACTACAAGAACACCACCAGAGGAGCCCCAAAGACCCTTGGAGACCACCACCAGGAGGCAATGTGTGTGTGTACAGAGAGGAGTGGACATAGGCAAATGAATTCCCAGAAAAACTATGAATATGTTAAACACTTCTCATAAATTATACGAATATGTATGTTTAACCTCTACATAACTTTTGTTACGAATGGTGCCCAGGAGGCACATTTTTGGAGAAGCAATCCCCTGTGCACCCAGCACTGCAATAGAGAATACCTGCTGAATAGTCACTCTGACTATTCAGTTCTGATTTCTAACTTTGGATTTCATGGCATCACAAGCATAGTTTTCATGTCTGTGTAAATTTCTCTCTAGAAAAACTTCAAGGACACTGCTGTAAGACCAGTTGAATACAGATCACAGAACAACTATTCGTATTTTGAATGTATGAATTGTCTCTTCCCTGTGGTAGAGTACATATGCATGCTGCATACAATGTTACACAGAGTATGCTTGCAGAGTAGTAAACACAGGCACAGCGAGACAATCTGATAAACAGCATGAGCATTCTTGGCATACTCCTCTTGGTAGGGCACAAAAAAACCAACCAACCAACCAAACGGCTTTTTGATAAGGCTGCTACTGCCAAGTGTTTTCACCCCTAGTCTCCAGTCTTCTTCAAAAGAGAAGCAAATCACAGACTCTTAGATATGTCTGATCAACAACTACCAATTTAGAGGAGATGGCAGGAAGGGTGTACCGATCATCTCCCATAAAAAGGTATATTGTCTCTTAAATGCGGTAATTTATTCAGCATCTTCATATCTGCCAGCTAAAGAAACAACAACCTCATGTATTTATGTAATTAGCACAAGTAGTCACTCAAATTGGCAATAGCTCATTTGTTCCCTGTCAGGTGAGATTATGTGGACATGAATTTTAACATGCAAGTCAGGACAATAAGTGGAAGGGGTCTACAGAAGAGGTCTATGTATTGGCAAAAGGCTTGGGCTGTCTTAGGCACAGGAAAAACTCAGTACTTTTTTTCCTCATTTACTTCTCTTACAGCTGTGAGCACCAAAGGAGCAACTTCTTTCACCTCTACTTAGAAAGTTCATGTCCATAGCCCAGAGAAGCTGCTGTGATGCCTCAACTTTTTCCTTTCTTTTTTCCTCCAAGAAGTAAGTACTTATGACCCAGTATTCAACCCCACTTCTATTTCCATCAGCATGTATTAAATCGATCTGTCACAAGTAAATTTTCCACCTTTCTAGAAAAGCTGAAGGCCAAAGCTAGATACTGCAATTTATTCAGGGGGAAGTGAGAAATTTCAAAAAGACTATGTGCCTCCAAAAGTGAGGTATAAATAGCTGGTTCTGTCCAGGAACAGCAGATTACACCCTATCCCTGCATACAATGATAGCTACACAATTTCTTACTTGCTTCCCAATCCACTTGTCAGAAAGAATTAAAACAGGATTTTGGAAGTATTTGTGTGCTTCATGTGTCATCTCGTGGTGACCTTCACTAATTACACCTTTCCCCTTTTCCCCTCTGGGACACAGCCTACATAGTAGTAATTGTTCAGTGTGTTGGAGAAAGAATTATTCAGTTGGTTGGATGTGTAGAAATTATTCAAATTTTTCCTCTCATCTCTGGCCAGTGGCACAAGTGTATGAGTATTTTGGAAATTTTTCATGGTCTCGGGGTGACCTATGGTTACTGATCAGCACATTTCTGAATGTTCTCGTCATCTTGTGCAAAGTTAAAGAACTGTTTGGGAATGCTTCCCCACCTGCTACCAGTGATCGGAGCAGAGGCAGGTTCCGTGCAGCCATCTGAATTGCTCCAATCAGTGGGTGGACTCATACACTCTACCCCTGTGCCAACATCAACTCGACACTGCAGCCACTGTACCACATTGTCCCCTCCACCTCCCAGCCCCTCCCAACACCATCTCCACCCCGGCAGCAACACCAATTCCCCTCAACAGACACTGTGGTTCCACCTCCCACAACAGCTCCACACACTGCAGGGTTCAACGTAGCCATACCAACCCATGTGTGCCAGTGCTATTGTCCGTGTCAACCTGCGCCAGTATCACATGCCCCAGTACAGAAAAAGAAATGGACAAGCAAATCAGTCTGTCTGGCAGAGGAGGAGGCGGCAGCAGGGCTATCCCAGGACATAGATACACAGGAGACAGAGACATTATGTACTTCCATAGTGACAGAGACAGAGGATGACAATGTTGCTAATGATGCAGAAGTAACCACTCAATCTTTACCCATGAAGGAGCTCCAGGATAGCTGGAGAGACTTTGGCCAGCATCAAGATGAACATAACTATGACTTGGCTGCTCTGCTGCTGGGATAACGGGGCCAGTAGCATCAAATTAGAGGGCAGAGAAGCCAAGCAATTGGGGTCACTTGCTAGAGAAAGAGGCATTGACAAAGAAATTGGAAAGAAGACAAAATGTAAGCCTCTGGAGATGACTCCTGAGAAGTATGAGGGAAAGGTATCCTTTTAAGCAAAGTGTGTCACATCAGACATGCAAATGGATCACCATAGGTATCCAGTACCAAAGGGAACTAGTTTATTGTGATTGTTGCTCTCACATCCAAATGGGATGGATGATCTGACCTGACCAATAATCCATTCTCCAAGACATGAGTGATAGTGATGTCACATCAGAGTCACAGGAGTATAAAGGTCTAGTGGACATGGCTGCACAGCGTACCCTATTGCCATGAAGCTATAAGGGGGTACAACCCACTTGCTACTTTCTTCACACAGGAGACCCAAGAAAATAGGCAGATGCCTAGGCACTACTAACTGAACAAATCTGACACAGAAAATCTACTCAACTTCCACAGGAGGACACCTTCAACACTACATGTAAACAATGTTTCCATTATACTGGAACTGGTTTGTCATTCATTGTAATGACATGAGTGTGTTCTTAACCTCTGGATCTGGAATGGAACCAGGATGTGGGAGAGTCCCCAGGGCATACAGAGTAATTCTGGTATCACTGTTTAAAAGTTCAACTGAATCAGCATTTCAGCTTATTAATTATCCAACAGCTGTCATGATTTCATTTCAAGGAAACAGGCATCATCTTTCCTCAAAAGGTACACTGCTGAGATACTTGTATGAGGAATTAAATGTAATGTTAACCCTCCAATGGTGACGTTCTTAATCACAGAATCATAGAATGGTTTGGGGTGGAAGGGACCTTAAAGATCATCCAGTTCCAACCCCCCTGCCATGGGCAGGGACACCTTCCACTAGACCAGCTCAAAGCCACATCCAGCCTGGCCTTGAACACATCCAGGGATGGGGCATCCACAGCTTCTCTGGGCAACCTGTTCCAGTGCCTCACCAGCCTGTCCGTGAAAGAATTTCTTCCTGATATCTAATCTAAACCTCTCCACTTTCAACTTACATCTGTTACCCCTTCTGCTGTCACTACAGGCCCTTGTAAAAAGTCCCCCCCCAAGCTTCCATGTAGGCCCCCTTCAGGTACTGGAAGGCTGCTATAAAGTCTCCCTGGAGCCTTCTCCAGGCTGAATGTTAGAAAAGATATAACATGATTTCCTAATGATTCATCTAGGCAAAAATTATTACAGTCACCCAGACTTGGTAAAAGCTTTGGAGATCAACAGTCTGAAGAGACCAAGTCTAAAATATAATGTATGTAAATTAAACAAGGTATCACAAGTGAAGTTGCATTAAAAAAAAAAGTCAGTCTAATAACAAATGAACTTGATGAATGCTTTAACTGGACTCTTACTGAAACTGGGCAAAATCAACACTGACCACACATTAACTTAAGCATAAAGTTCCATAAGTACAGATGAGTAACTTTGATGGGACTTGTCAGAGGTACATTGTGAATACCTAATTTATAGTTTAACACCTTTGAGTATGTATCATGTAAATTTCTGTGCTCATTACAGTTGCATGGTCAGACACAGACAAAAATCACATTCCAACAACATAATTATTTCAGTTGTTATTTCAGTACTAACTAACTAAGATGACAGTGCTGTTCTACAAACACAATTCCTAATGCTGGTAAAATTAAGAGGAAAAAGAATATACTAAGAGAAGTATATATATATATATCCTTTAAGATTATACTGCTTTTTCATAGAAATTAAGTAGGAAAATTCTGTGGAAACTTCTACTATGGCACCAAGAAAGACTAAGAAATAAAACAGACCGAAGTGGTATCCACCCACCCCTTCTAGGATACCTTTAAAAGGCAGGTGAGATCACTTTATCAGATTTCTGTCTAACTCTCTTACAAATATGAAGATTAACCTAGAAAATGACAACTATAACACTGCTCATGGGCAGTGATTTTAATCTGTTCTTCAGCAATTAACCTTCTCATTGAGGCTGACAGAAGGGGCGTTGGATCTGAAAGAACACCTCAAATATTTATCTTGTGATTCCTAGGATAGCCCAAGTGTAGTTCTTTCATATAAGCAACTACCCCTGTCCTCCTCCCTCTGCAAATCATAACAAGAGATTACTTCTATTATTCACGCCTTGGAGTACTTCACTATGTATTAAATTCAAAAGCCCAACCCTTGCAAATATTTATCTAGAAATCTTAGAGTTACATTAAGTATAAATTATTCTAATTATATATTTAAATTAAGTTACCTATTTCATAGGAACTATGCACAAGAACAAAGTTAAGCACAGCAGCTGGTTTGTAAATTTTAGTGGTGCTCTAACTGTAAGAGGCAATTGTAGGGGGTTTTGTTTGCTGTTTGTTTTTTTTTTAATCATAATTTTTCATTATGTACTGCTGAAATAAGAAACTGGTTTTCCTCACTCTTTCATTGAACACAAAGCAATGAAAACTTGAGTTCAAGCCACTACTGAAATAAATGAGTGTTTCAATATCTGCATTACGTTAAAGTATTTGCCGGTGGGAGGGGGTAGGTGAAAGGAAGAGGAGGGGAGAAGAATAAGAACCAGTGTGCAATTAAGTAGTATACATAAACTAATAAAATTACCAAGAAAGAACACACAGCTGGTCTGGAAAAGAACACAGAGGAAGTCCACCCAATAATGAAAAAGCCACACCAAGAATTACTGTGAAGTAAGTCGTTAAGGTAGTTTGCAAAGAACAAAACAACTTACATAGAACCAGAAGACTGATAGTACCAAAACTTCATTCTGGTTAGACTGATTTTAAAACTGCAGCTTTACTCTTCCCACAAACTCAAGTGATATTATAAAGCTTAACTTGCATACAGAGACATTCTGCTACTGCTGCTGGTTACTTTGCATGCCTCAAAATGTAATGGCACAGTTGAAAAAAGAGCACACAAGAAAACAAGAAAGTGAAAAATTCAGCCATTCCCTCTCAACTAAAGAAAAAAAATAACCCTCTAAAGATCCCAGATAGACAACTGTGGGACTAAGTCAGACCACAACGTTTTACATGCTCCAAATAAGACTCTGCAGCATGAAGCTGCTGTGCTAAAACCATCCGCACGCTGACGACCCCCTATTGTATTTCAGCTGCATCGATCTGGTGCTTTGCTGCACCAGGCAGTAAATCACTAATAAGAAGCTACACTTTTAAAACCGATGTGTGTTCAATGGTACTATTTTGATTTCTGCAGTCAGGTATTTTTTAGCTACCTTCTGGCCAAATACTTTAAGTTTAATTAATAATACCGGTGAGCTGTTTTAAAGCCAGCGTCACTCCCACCATCAACAGCAGAAGCTGAAAGAACACACTAAATGAGCCTCGTGAGAACTGAACGAACTCGTGAGATGTCTGCATCTAAAAAGGACTTTCGCAGAACTCAACAACGTTGAAACGGAAGCACTATTTAGACCAGCTAAAAGACAAAATTTAACAAGCGTTTAAAAAGTCAGCACGCCCATTTCCCGAACAAAGGCGCCCAGGGAAACAGCACGGAGCCGGGGGCCCCGGGACGGTCCGTCCGCAGGAGCCCGGGCTTTCTGAGGCAGCGGCGCCGGAGGCACAGCGCGCGGCAGGGCA
>NW_010248414.1:0-18808 GCF_000690775.1 Eurypyga helias
TGGAACTGAATGATCTGTAAGGTCCCTTGCAACCGAAACCATTCTATGATTCTGTGATTAATCCTTAGACCCGTCTTCAAGTGGGACTTGTAAATGTTACATGTTTTAATTTGAAACTTGATGAGGTTCTGTAAGGAGTTGTGAGGTGTTAGAGTGTGTGATTGCTGACAGCAGAACGTGATACCCTGGAAAGTTGCATCCATTCCTTCCATCTATGATACTTTTGTGCTCAGTGCCATGCCTAAATTTCTTATTAAAAAAACCCAGAGAAATCTTCACTTCAGAGATTGCATTAGCATATTCTTTTCGTCATTGTAAAGGGTGTAATATCACAAAGACCATGACAAATTAAATAAACTTCCATTTTAAAGGCTCACACCAGGTCACGTGTAATGCTGTGTGTGATCATCCAGATGCTGAGAATGGGCACTGCCTAAGGACACCTAACCCCAAGTATTGCTCATGTCCTGGTATATCATGTCACAAACCCAGGAGATCCTCAGCTGACAGTGAAGTGTGATGCACTGTACTAACAATCTGACACAGTTAATGCCACTTGTTTTGAGGCTGAAGAACATTTGCAGTATTGACTTCTGCCTATCCCCTGTTGATGCTGTAGGCTGGTCGCTTATACATTTTCATGCAGGTTTTTATAGAGAAAATTGGTTTTACTTCCCTATTTTTCTGTGTCTCTGTAGAGCATAAACAGGACCCTGCCTCACTCTGAACAATACTCAGACATAAGAAAAAGTTTTCACTGACATGAAAGAAAAAGGCGGACAGGAAAGACGAAGGCACTGTTTACACTGTCTTCTTTTTAAAAGGAGAATGCTGTTGTGCTTGCAGTGATGTACACTGGAAGTAGTCTTTTGCATTTCTGGTCTGTTTTAGCTTGCTGTAGCAAACATCCATGTGTGCAGGATGCATGTGTGAGCATCAGTAAGTTTTCTTTCATGTACAGTACATACAGGCCTAGGCCTTATTTTAGTGTCATAGAGACCAATTTTTTGCTTTTGGCAAACTTTACAGCTATTACTTACTGCGAATTAATCCTTTCATTTAGGTCTTTGCTGACTTCTTTGGGGATTAAGAGTCCTCCTTGAAAAAATCAAGGATGCAAATACTATTCAGCCACTGACAGAATGTAAATATTTTTCTTTTCCTTGAGAATTCTTTGGCAAGTGGATCACAGTTGCAACCAACTGGTATCAAAATTAGGACCATTCAAAAGAAACCTGTAGTAAATTTATTTAAACGGTATGACTGAAACAGTATGTCAGGATTTCAGTACTGTAGTACATCATGTAGTAACTCCCCAAAGTTGAAGGAAATAAGGTGACAAGAAATTAGGATTCAGGTTGTCAGCTGATGTAAATGGATCCTTCCAGTAATGTCTTTCTCAGAGAAAGGGGTTTTTTAGTGTCAGGGAGCAAAACGAACTGTAACTATCTGAGGGTCTGGCTCAAAGTTATCTATTGTAAAGATAAGGTAAATGCCAGCCTCTGATGTTCTAGAAGTCACTCCGTAAGCTTAACACTTTCCTTCTGAAAGCAAAAGCACTTCCCTAACCAACAAGATGACAATAAAAATAGAATTATAGCAAAGTTAATTAATTGGATGATTTTAATAGCTCCTATTTTGTTTCTTGGCAACACGAAGCATATGACAGTCAAGATTCTGCCAAATGTTTTATCTTCATGTTATCCATTCGTGATCCGTTGCCTGGCACCTGAATTAAAAGCTAGGTCAGGGCAAGGCAGTCACTATCAGCAAGTTCCCAAGCTACCTTTGAGCGTGGAAAAGCAGAGGGATGTTGCATGTTATTGTAGCTTTGCAAACACTTAGCTTAAGGAAAGACAAAGTTGTTAAGTAAATCTTTAAATGAAGTGTAATGGGAGACTGCTGTTTCAGTTTTCAAAACTATTTAAAGCTCAGTGTATCACAACTGGAATATTTGCATTTCTTGCAAGCTTACATTGAAATCCCAGTGGAATTGACTCAGCCTTCTTCCTTCCTGCATGGATATGTTGGGGAGCATGCAGTTTACAACTTCTCTTTTCCTTCTGATAATGATGGTAAGGACAAGGATGCCTGGGCTTTTTCATCGGGGCTGTCACTAGCTCACTGTGTGACCTCAAAAAATAACTTGGCATCTACATAGGTGGAATTTTTAAAACTAGCTGCCTAAAATTAGACATCTAAAAATAAACAGCTGGTGTTCTTGCAGATGTAAAGTCTGTTTCAGATTATTTGTTGGAAGGGTTTAGTTTCTATGTTTGTTTACTTGTAAAACTGAGTGGTCTTGAGGGACGCAATGAAATATTTTAAAATCTTTGTACAGAGAAAGCATGTAGATAATGATCCCCTCCCCAAAGATGGAAGAATTTTGGCCTCAATCTGATCAAATCAGCAGGTGACTGGCATAAAAGCTAAAAAAAAAAAGCTAATTTGGAAGTGTTTCTTCATGGAACTCAGGAATGAGGGAGCTCACTATTTCAGGGCATAATGCAATGGAAAGGAGGGAGTGTAACACAATCCAAAAGGAATTAGAAAAAAAAAACCCAAAAAACGGAGAAAGGTGCGTTGGCCGCTGCTAAACACTGATCTGGAGGCACTCTCCAGCTAAACCACCGTTTTGGTGCCATGTGAGAGAGAATCTAGAAGCATTGCTCAGTATCGCCCTAGTTCATATGCTTTTTCCCTTAAGCACTTCCTCTTGACTACTAGCAGAGGCATTGCAGGTTTTAGATCTTTATTTATGCCTTACCTAATTAAAATACTCTACAAGCTAATTAATGTGTTTAAAACACTGAGATCATCAAATGAAATGGATATGCAAGAATTTCAACTGATGTCTGAAGGGGGAGGGAAGGTGTTTATCTAACTACAGAGATTCCATTCTGCCCTTGGCCCAAATCTCTCTCATAATGAATTCATCTGTAGGCTGCTGCACTGGATTCTGGAGATGTCTGGGTACTAGTAGTTCTGCATTAATATAGGCCTCCCTTGGAAACTGTGGGACAGTTTACAAAATGCTCTGGGATACACTAGGATGAAAGGTGCATAAATACATGTAAAATGCTATAATTAAGATGCAATTAGCAATGCACAAGAAAGGAGTGTTTGCTTGGCTACACTTTATATGTCTATAAAGTTCCATTTTCTGGAGCACGGAATGCTTGGCATAAATGCTTGTTCTAATCAGTTACACTTGAAAATAATGGCTGTGCACAAGCTCTGAGGAAGTTACTATAAATTTGTTTCTGCTGTGAGACAGTGAGGCTATAATTTCATGGGATGGGGAAAAATTCTGGAGGAGTCATCGCTGGAAGCTGGAAATGAGAAGAAGAATTACTAGCCATCAGGAGTCTCTGCCTGGATTGGGAGGCGAGGGAAATTGCTTGCTGAAGTAACGAGGATGAGTATGCTTGTAATTTTCCTCCTGTGATCTCTTGGTTCTGTTGCTGTCACTTACGAACCAGCTTGCATGAAAAGGCTCTGGCATCCGTAGGAACTGTGTAGGGGCGTCTTCTGTCATGTGGGACTTGGAGGGAGAAGAAATAAGGAGATAAACTATGAAGGAACAGGGTAAGCTGATTTCCTGATAAGAGCTTATTGGTCTTCTTTAAAATATCTGTCTTCTTTTTTTTATTAATAAATAACTTCCTTTAAAAAGAAGGTTGAGTGGATAGATCAGTGGGTTGGGGTTCACAAGACCTAGACTCGTATCTAGGCTGGGCATAGAGTTTTGTTGTGCTGGACAGATCGCTTGTGTTTCCCCAGTGTTTTCCTCAGCGGTAGTATGGAAAGGAAATCTTCCAGGGAGCAGGCTGAGCTAAGACAGCCTGATGTTGTCTAGGAAGAACTGCTTTTGAAACTTGTAGGAGAAACTGCGATGCCTTGTGTGTCTCCCGCTAGACACAACAGGAATGAGCTGCCTCGTGAATCTGTGGCTGTCTGAAGTAGCTGATAACATTCTTGATTAGTAGGTTTTCTGATAGGTAGGTGCTTCGTAATTGTGCGTGCTTCAGTTTGGGTTACATGAAGTCTGGAGAAAAAAAAAGCATTAAAATTAAAAGCACACAAATGAACTCTTAAATTTAAGAAATGTCAGATTGTTGGTCTGTGTAATGGAGTCATGGAGAACATTGTCTTCCTGTTCTTCTGGCACCGGTGTAGTTCTGCATATCCCTTGCAGCATGGGGATTGATTATTCTCTGTCACTTTGTAGGAACCACAGTATGCCTGAGAACTGTGTAGGATGAAATAAGCTAAATCCAATGCAATTGCTGGAGAACTAATAGCCAGCAGATATCTGCTGAGCTTTAATAGCCAACAAAAACATCTCACTGCGGAGCACAATAGACTGTAGTATTTCAGTCTTGTCACTTGGCGAGATTTACTTGTTTTTTCATGGGGACAGCATACAATGCTTACGACAGCACACTGGCTGATTTAAAATTCTCCAGAGTTTCTGCAGGCTAGACCTTCAGCATTAGGAAATGTGTCCAGAAATTACTGAGATGAGACTCAGGGCTGGTACCATGCGTGGGAAGTGATCACTTCTCACACGGTGTACAGAGCTACTAGGTAGGGTCAGTTAATTTAACTTGAATGAAGATCAGTGTAGAATACGGAGGCGGTGTGTATGGACCTACATAGCCATATACAAGACTAATGTGTCTCAAATATAGCATCTCATGCTATAGCTAGCGTGAGCATGATGACTTGTACGATATGTAGATGTCTGTTGAGTCATTCTCATCTTCCTTCTCTTTCATCCCCTCACCTAAACAAAAAGATACAAACGTGGTTAACTGCAGAAGTCACACTGGCATGCTGCAAGAGCCTGTCTCCTAATGAGGACAGAAGAACTTATTTTGGACCCATACAGCTCCTCTTCACTGCTGTATCTGAGATGGACACACAACACAGTTGTATCTAGGAGCAGAGTGAGTAAGGTACATAAATCCTAGTGGTCAGCACTTCCTGGGAATATAGTGCTTAAAGTTTTTTGTCTGAAGAACAGGAATAATTGTGTCTGCTTACCACATCAGAGAGGTAGTAATGGTAATTAAAAGGAAGAATGGGGGCGGAGAGAAAGCAGTGTTTCTGATGAGCTAATCATTTTCACTCAGGCATGTTAAAGTCCAAATGGAGTGAACGCCCTGTCCTGCACTCCACTCAATTTGGCAGCAAATAAAATACATAAAGCCAGAGGAGGAGAATGCCAGACTGAGAGTAAAGGCAGAGAGACCAGATCCTGTGCCTGTGTTTACATTTGTCTATGCATCCATGTGAGTGTCTATTTTTAACAAGCTGTCTGAGAAGATGGACTATTCAGTGTGAGGCAAATGAAGTCAAGAGTTCAGGAAATTCAGGTGTTTGGAGCAGGGAATTATGTAGCTGTTCCCACCCAGGAACTCACAAGATTTTTTTTTTTTGTTCTGGCATCTTTTCATGCACGTTCAGAGGAGAAATAGCCCTTTTTTTATCATCTGAAGTGAATCCTAGGGATAAAATGGGATTCTTGTTACAGCAGCATCTCTCAGTCCATAATAAAGTGCAGAATACAGTGTCTTCTAGATGGGCTTTGCATTGCAAGTTGTCAGTGTCTGTGCCTTGTGTTTGGCTGCTTTCCAGTCTAATTTCCTAGGACGTGAGGGTTATACAACTGCTCTGTCAATCTTCCCTCTCTCCTTCTTGCAGCGAAACAGGTCTGGAAGGTACTAACCAGTAGTTGGGGTACAGGGGAAAGTGGAGAGGGTGCAAGGAGTGTGGTTTAGGAGCTGTGCTGGTTTTAGTCGGGACAGAGTTAATTTTCTTCATAGTAGCTGGTATGAGGCTGTGTTTTGGATTTACCTTGAGAAGAGTACTGATAACACTGGTGTTTTTTAGTTGTTTCTAAGGAGTCTTTGCACCAGTTCAAGGATTTTTCCAGCGTCTGATACTCCACCTGAGTTCCAAACTTTCTCACTGCAAGCAGCTAGCCCAAGCTGACCAAAGGGGTATTTCATTGCCCTGACCTCATGCTCACTATATCTACCGGGTGTGGGCTGAGGGGCCATATTTGTTTGTTGGTTCGTTAGTTGTTGGTGGGTCAGTTGGCTTTCTTGGTCACTCTCTGCTCATGGGGCTCATTTGGACTCTGCAGCGATCGCTCCTGCGCTCTGGCTCTCGCTAACTCGGGAACTGGCTGTTTATCAGTCAGCGGATGGTGAGCAATTGTATAATTTGTTTTATTTTCCATTATTTTCATTGCATATTATTAGTAGTTTTGTTAGTGTTATTTGTATCACTATTTTATTCATTTATATTCAATTATTAAGTTGTTCTTATCTCAGCCCATGAGTTTCCTTGTCTTTTCCTCTGATTCTCTCTCCACTGAAGGAGGTGGGAGGTGGGTGAGCGGCAGTGTGGTACTTAATTGCTGACTGGAGTTAAATCATGACAGAAGGCATGGGTGGAAACTGAAAATATTGAAGCAGTTGAGGAAGACAGTTTAAGGGTTCTGTGGATGGATTTGAAGGACATGGAGGGAGACTGGGACGAATGGAAAACACCTGAAAGTATTTCTGGGAATGGTATTGCCAAGAGGATGTTACATGGAGGTATGGCAAACCTGATGGGTGTTAGACACAAATCTGTCAGGAAAAAAGATTAATTAATTCAGCTACTCCTGGAACAGTTTGTCTTTGAATACATACAACTGCGTAGAAGGAAATGCCTGGAAGTCTACACTTGCAGTCAGCCTAATTGCCTCTGTCCGGACAGGGTGTTGCAGGAACCTGGGGAAGATGTGTGGGACTTTGACTTTCCCTGCTGTAAGTGTGTGTGGAAAGCTGCAGCAGTGTTTCTTTGGTCTCCCTTTTACTCCTTTGTTTAGGTGCAATATATCCATACAAGAAAAGCAGTGCAGTTGAGATAGATTCAGAGTAAATTAGAAAGAAGAAAGATTCAGGACAGAATCAAATCTGTTTGCAGTCAACCTTTGTGGCTGGTTAAGGTGTTTTGTATGACAAATATTAATAGTATCAGCTGCTTTGAGATGGTCAGTACATTGGAACATGTCTCTGAAAGACAACATGCCAAGGTCCTGATGACTAATGGAATATCTAGAGGAAAATATTCACTCTTCCTTTAAACTGTTTGGGAACACAGACACACCTATTTTGCTCGGGCCCCTCCCTTGAGTACTGTTCTACCCAGGAAATACTAGGAGTAAAGCCACAGAGTCAGCCACCTCTGAAGGATCTCTGTCGTTCCTCCAGCTTCTCATCTGTACTTTGCAAGGCTGTAGCTTTTGAGGTCCAGAAACGTCACTGCTTGAGAGCACACATGGAATTAGAAATGCATCATGGCTCCGCAAATGGCAAAGGTTTGTCCTGGGTATCGATCCGCTATCTAAATCCCTATTGATAGAGGTTTTTATGCTGATATTGACATAGGTTGAGCCATCCGCAGGGCATTAGTTCTTGGATTTACGGAAGGAGAACAGGCTGAGGAAGTTCTATTGGACTGAAAGTAGGATGTCTGTTAACAGAGCAATTTCTTTATTTTAGTTTGTTTTTCTTTACTGATTTAACATTTAAACACCTTCCCAGTCTGATGTCTTTTGTGACCAGTTAACTTTGTTACGTGGCTGAAGAGTGTGCGCATGCATCCATGTGTTACTCCCCTGGAATGGGTTTTTTAATAAAAGGAGCGGAGAACAACTTGGTGGATTTAAGAAGGCTTGTTTTCCAGCTCTGGCTCCACGTGTATTTTTGTAAGAGTACCAAAAAAACACTGCTGTGTTTTGCAGTCTCTCTGTCTTCTAGGTAAAGATGATGACAGCATACAATTGCTGTGGGGTAGGTTCTGTATAAAGAGGTTTTAAGAGTTTTGCAACGGAAGGCGGCATGAAAGTTCAAGGTATTGTTAATTAATGCTTTGAATGACAAGCTGATAACTGAGCTGTTTTACAGTGCTATTGAGGGCAGCTTTCTTGGGAATTAACCTGAGGAAACATCGTTTTACGATCTGTGACTTACTGAGCACACCTCCAAGTTCTTGGCTGTCCTGCAGCCGTCTGTCACCTCTGATTGCTTTTGCACAGAGAAGCAGGCAGTAGGGTGTTGAGCAGCTCTTTCTGGTGAGCACTTTTTCCTTCTTCAAAGGTGCTGCAAGTATGACTGTGCAGTACAGAACGCCAGCGTGTAGCAACCTGCCGGGAGGTACTAGGTGATGAGACTCAAAGCACTTTGCTTCTCAACACCAAAAGCGCATTCAGCACAGTTTTGGTGGTAAATTACAACAAAGTGATATAAAGTGATACCCTTTGCATCCAAGAGGCATGCAAATCTTAGTTTGCTTAGTAAACATTTCTCCTTTTTTATACCACAGTTTTAGGAAAAGGCAGGGGAAGAGGCATTAAGTACAAAAAGATATTTTTAGCTTTCTTGATAACTCAAGTGTGGGTAGTTGCTTTCTCGTTTGTGCTTGGACAGATAAATAAACCGTTGGGGTATCCATTTGACTTCAGGGTTAGAGCTAGAAGAAGTAAAATCTTTTTTTCTTTGCATTGTCTGTTCCAGTATTTATCACTTAAAACAATGTCTCACACAGATATCATCTGTCCTTATGGGCCTGGAGCTGAAGAAGTGCACAAGTAGACATATTACAGAACTGTGTACATCTCTTTATGAAAAGTAGAACTTTATCTTAAAAAAATCCCAAACTCTCTACCAATGGTTTATAACAACAAAAAATATTTTTTTCCATTGTTAATTAGTCTTTCTAGGTCAATCATTTAACCTAATACTGAACTAGATATAACAGTTCTATTGCTGTCGTTTCTGTCAAAATGTGCTGATTAGGCCTGCAAAATTACTACTTTTTCCCTCCTTATTTCTTTACTATTTTAATTTTAAAATACTGTTTTGGATTTATTACATTATTATAAACTAATCCCCACAGAAGTACAGGTATAATACCATTTGGTTAAAATCAGCTATTTCTATATTGCTGTGATGTTGGAACTACCATGTCCTTATGTGAATGTGCCGATCAAGTGGGCATTTGTCCAAGTCCTGTGCGGACTCGCTGCAGTGAGATTGGGCTGACTGACTGGCTCTCCATACCTGGCCAGATACACCAAGAGTTGAAAGTCTTGCTTTTATCTATCAGCCTGCTTTGGCTGGTGCAGGTGACCTCTTGTGTGGGTATGGGAATCTCTTCTCACTGTTGGGTCCTAGTGCATGAACTCTTGACTGTCACACGGACGGAGTGCAGCGGAGAAGACTGATGATTTCTCCCTGCTAGTCTGTAGGTGTTTGCACTTTCTCTTCCCCAGCCTTAGGAGGAGGTTGAGACTCTAGACCTTCGGAAATCTCATACATAGAGAGATACTTTTGGGGATGTTTGTCATTTCATTAAGGTGGATAGTGAAAACAGATTGTTTTGGTTTACTTTCATTTTTAATCAGTTCCACGTGCTGGCTTTCATGTTCCAGAAAAATGATCCATTCATGTCAGATGTCTATTTTGAGTTGGAGGCCTGACCTTACTATGATGATAATCCAGTCTGCAGCTGGAGAACTGAAAATTTTTACTTTTTCAGTATCAATTGATTCTTGGAAGAGTACTGGGAGGGTTTGGATTCCAAAGAAAGCATGAATGTGGGAAAAACCACAATAACAAACCAATCAAAAAACCCCTACAAAATAATGCAATATCTTGTAATTCATTCATTGTTAAAAGAGGAATAACTGGAAGCTGCCAACTGGTTTCAGTCTGAAAATATGCACAACATATGTTTATAACATAAGCTTCTGTGCTGATAGATCTCGTGGTGGTCAGCACCTGTTTTAACTGATTCATCTGAAAATATTGCTCAGTGCTGCGAGAAGTAGTTCATCATTCAGTTTTTATTAGCACAGCCTGACAAGTTGGCTGGCTTGCTACTTTCTGTAATTTTTGTTGTTGTTGCTGTTTTGCTATTCTGGATTGCAGAACAGTTCCTAAATTGTAGCAGGGCAATACACCTACACAAATACTGAAGATGCATAGAGAGTGTTGACACCAAAATGGACGCGTTGAGGCTGAACTGCATGGAAAGGTTTTTTGGTTTTGGTGGGTTTTTTTTTTGTCACTGATTTGTGTCAGTGGTAAATCTGTATATAAACATGTACAGCAGTGGTAATGTCAACACAAATAAAAGCAAACTAAGCTTTACTCTAGACTGAGGGAGTGTTTACACTTAAAACCCCACAGACAAACCAACCTCCTGGTTTGCACTAGTAACAGTTGTTTGTGCTCTGCACAGACCCGAGAGTCAGACCTCCCACTGCGGAGTAACCGTGTAGATGCACCAGGTACTGTATCTGAAGTTCCAGGAAGGAACTCTGATGACTAAGAAAGCAGCAGATTCTCGCTCAGAGATGGCAAGCACCATCTTGACTTTACGTTATGTTTTGGTTATGGTTTATTTAGTAAGAATTAAACCCCTACACTTTCGTTTAATGTTCACCTGCTGGAAAAACTGCTTTTTTTAGTAGCCCATAACGCATGTGACCTTAACTGGCAAAACCAAGTAACCTCAATAGATGGCATTTGGTCAGGCAGTGGCAGGGTAAGATCAAGAAATTCTCGATGAACAAATATTGCTGTAAATCGTGGTTGCAAATATCATGTGGTAAATACCAATCAAGCAGTCTACACAGTGGTTTTAAATTCTTTGTAGCTATTCCATTTGACTCATTCACCATTCCTATGGTTTATGATACCACTGGAACATCTTTTTCCAGTATTGTAGGACTTTATTTCTTACCTTCTATTCCAAAATTGTAGCTTGCTGGATGCTGAATGCCCTCTACTTGCACTGCAGGATCAGGACTCTTGATTTAGTACTATCTTTGAATAACTGTAGCAGAGTTTGATAGGTGCAGCTTCACCATGTTGTACCTGTCAGAGAAGTATCAAAAGATAGGGCCTGCACTGTGTTGAGTGGCACTGGTAAAGAACAAACCCAGCAGTACCTGTCGTCAAGTCAAGGACATGTTTCTCCTTTGTACTGTTCTGTCAGCTTTCAAAGTGTGGTCTGTTTCTCTGACTGGTGCTTTTCCTGTTGGTGCCAGATTACAGAGTTTATTCAAGAACATTCCTCTTAACTATCAAGAAAAAAACCAAGCAAAATGAGACCATGGGATACCCAAGAGGACCAAAACTTCAGTTTATCAAATACTAATAGTTATATAATATGTTCTGTTTCATTTTCTGTCATGAATAAATTGAACTGAATTCCAAGGCTTTCATCTGCCCCGTCAGTGTATTTTCAGAGATGTCCAGGCCTCATTTTTGCCTGTACAGAATGCGATCTCTGTGTGAAAAGTGAGCTGCTTACACGGTCATCGTTTTGCTTAACTGACAGTTTCTTAGTTTTTAACATGCCTCTTGATCACTTGTGTGTGTGTGTGCAGCTGACTTAACCAGGAGATAGTGCTGACCATGAGAGGAAGGGAGTAGGATTTATTTAATTACAAAACAAAGATTAGCCAACACGGCATATTTAAAGCTGCTTTTAGTCGGAATGTTGGCAGTGGATGAACTGATCTGATGTCATTTCTGGCATCCTGTAGCAGTGCCATACTTTCCACTATATGGAAAGGTAACCTCCTATTCTTAGTTTTGATGGACATTGACAAAAAGTCTGTCCTGGCTTCTGGGAGGTACTTAAATTAGTCGTCCTAGCATGAAAAAGTAATCTCTTTTAGGGCTTCACTGAAGCTAGGAGAGGACAGTATCACTGCAAATTTTACCCTTTTAGAGTTATGCCATGCTCTGAGGATGGCTGTGGTGTTGGAGGCCTTGAGAGTTTGATGCAGCAACAGAAATACTTAACTCTTCTTATGATCATGTGTGCTGGTTCTACATCTGCAGTGGATGATCCAGTGTAAGGAGAGAATGAGGAATGCTGAACGAAGATGTTCTGGAGGTCCTGCAGTGACTTAGAGAAGGCTTTCTTCTAATACAATTGTTTGTTCAGCGTTTGAGTGAAGCTGCTGTGTGTATATTTCTGTCATCGTGTGACTTGTCAGAAGAGTAAAATAATATCCAGTTTATTTTAATACATAACAAGAGGAGTGGTGCTTTCTTTGATGTCATGCTTGTAACACATTGCTCTTTTTATAAAGGTACAACACATAAGTATGAGGATTGAAAGAACACTGAGCTTTAACTTTGATCTCTTTGCTTCCCAACTTATTTCTGTCTCAGTTAACTACGAAGACTACATTGGGAAGAGAATGTTACAAAGGGTTTCTCCTCTCAGCTGGAAGAAAAATGTCAAAGTACCAGCAAGGAAAAGAAAAAAGTCTGATTAAAGGAATTTACATGTATGTTGAAGGTCTTTGCTTACTGGAAGCTACCTTTGTGATTGTCTGGAAAAGCAAAATGAATATCAAACACAATGGGGAGCTGTTTTAATGAACCGCCTCTACCTCTCTGGGCCTCTAGCTGATATAACTCAGTTTTGATTATTTTAATTCATATTGATTGTTGTTTTTAAGTGGTTCTTCACAGGCTGTTACAGGTTGAACTGTTACATAGTAATGACCACAAGGAAGTAGAAGAAAATTAAAAATTTTAATTGATTTTCCACAATACTTACTTGCTTCTCAAATATCTCTTTAAATGAAAGGTACCTAAACATCGCTGAGGAGTAGGAAGAAAAAACAGTTTCCTACTGAATATCCGAAGGATGGCCAGCTCCTGCCAGGATCCTTTTTGCTAATTATTCCCTAGAGTGGCTTAGGCATCTTTTTATCTTCAAAGATAGTGCGCAGCTGCACGAAAGTTGTGGGATTCTTTATAAGCTTTGAGATAGGCAAGAACTTGATTTGTGTTGTTGAGTCAGTTTTTCAGTCATACCGAGTCTTGGGGGTGCAGCAGTTGTTATATTTATAGTTCACATACCTGTCACTATATCCTACCTACAAAATTGCATCCGTTGTCAGCAATTACAGCTGGTTTTTTTCCTGCGTGTAAGACAGAAGGATTGGTTTTGCTGTAAGAATACATGGTACAGTGTTCTTGATGTTACAGATCAATAGATTAGCCTTGTGCTGCCAGGAAATAAAATGCTGAGCCACCTCAGCTTGTAATAATACAATGGATGGATCCATTAACGTCCACACTGTTATTCTGTGTCTGAAAATAGTTGAGGACAGAGATTTATTTTGTTTTTCCATCACCAGTCCGAAATAAACATTGGAATTGCTAAAGTCAGGTAAACAGCCTGTGGTTGAATCATGCCTGTTGTCCTAACCTGATAACTGCACTCTTCTAGTCACAGCAACAAGAGTAACAGGGATTTTGCTTGTTTGGGGCAGAGTAACTTTGCTAAAAATGAAATTTTCGGATCAGAGATGATGTACAGAATTAGTTATGTTTGCCTTATCTGGTACATGATTCTCCAGGGGAAATGAGCACTTTTAGTGTTAAATAAAGGCTGCAATCTATTGGAAAATCATTAAGGAAATGAAGTGGTGAAGTTGGAAGGTAATTAAGATCAGGGAGAAGCACTCAGCTATGCTTTATATGATCTCTTTTTTCAGCTACTCCGTAGTGTTACTCTCTGTGGTACTTCTGTAGTTCCCAGTATCACAGACTCCAAAAATGTTAGTCTTTAATGTACCTATTGTTACAAATCCCTTGTGAGGAGGCAAAGTGATCTGGGGAAAGACAAAGAAAGAGGCTAAGGATAACTTAGAATGGCTAAGAATGGCTCAGGGATAGCAGCAAGTGTGTGGGAGAGGAGAGACACTGTTGCTCAAATCCCAGGTTAGCATTCCAGCTCTTCACTCTTTCTCACTGCTAATCTCACCATTTATTAATTATTTGAATAATTGATCATGGAAGCAGATACTTTGATAGTTGTGATGGCATTAAATGTGAAAAATGTTATTCAGCAAATAGTTTTGCTGCTGATTTAAATGAAGTAGAATAGGATCTCCGTGGCTGTTCTGGATATGGCAGCAGGTGTTACAAAGATTCAGTAAACATAGATCTTGTTTGTTTGTTTTGTTAAAGGACAGCTGTAGCCAGAACTGATGGCAGAATTCATTTTGTGTAAAGACCAGATGATGGAAAGGAAGTGATGAAGCTGCTTAGTTTGGTTCCTTTGGCAGATCAAGGTCCAGTTTGGAATATATGACTTCTCAGCTTTCTGCCTCCAGAGACACTGCCCATTTTGTATCGTAGGCTGGGGGTTTGGTGGTCTGTCTCTGCCTTGGCTTTGAACCTGGCAGAAGAAATAGTTTTAAAAATGAAACTGGGTAACCTTCACAGCTACCAGTTTCTTGCAGAAGGTGAAAAAATAATTTGAGAAAACATTTGGTAGATTTAAAAAAGTATTTCAGTTGGTGAGTTTGGCAATTACAAGGGGAGTGGAAGTTGGTGTGGTGTGGGGTTTTTTTCCCCAAGTTTCACAGAACAGTAATGTAGAAAGAGCAACTTTTTTTCTTTTTATGTTAGTGAATTTAAAGTTCTACAAATAATTTTGCTTCTTGCTTTTAGAGAAGCTTAATAGATGCTTTTAAAAAAACAATTTATGTTTATTTATTTGCAGTATTCTTAGTCAAAATGGATTATCTGGTACGGAAATGAAGTAGTTACGACTTTGATTTAGACCATTCTTACATTTCCAGTGGATATGTATCTGATCCCTGGCATTGACCAATACCTGATTGTTGAAAGGAATATTTTAAGGCTTCCATAGGTAGTAGGCAGTACTTTGCTGAGGTTATTGGAGGTTTTGTCCCTAACATAATTTCAGTACTTCATTTGGTGATTGATTTTTCTGTGTAATATTTCAGCCCAGCTAATAATTGAACATGATGGCAAATGGCTGTTGTTGCTCCCTCTCTTTTGTCCAAGGAAAAGATGATTAGATGTAATCTTAGGCATATTGTTTTGATATTTTTGTTTGGTTAATCTTCACGTGCATTGCTTCACTGAACGATAAACTTGGTGAATGCTGGGGTTTAGGGAAGTGAGTCAGATTCAATTTCTGAATATACAGCAAAGGGCAAAGCATTCCCAAGAGCTTGTTATGCTGCCTGTCCAGCTTCACAATGCACTGCAAAGCTGGTCTTTTGTTAGCAAAGGCTCTTGTGCCATGGAAGTTATCATACATAGTTGATAACAGGAAGCTGAGCACAATGCTTTAATTCAACTGGAAGATTTTGCAAATGTCATCATTTGGGAAAGGAAATTGTCACCATGTGGTCTTAGTGAAGTCCGAGATAGAAAAAACGTAGCTGTGTTTAGTGTTGTGGTTTTTCTTGGTGGCAGATTGTGACAAGAATAAAGGGCAAAGCGATGTTTCGTGTATGTTTTGGAATGAACAGAGGAACGCATCAATACATAAAATAACACTTGCTTTCTGATTTCTGAATTGGTTTAATGTTTTGTGCATACCAATCTTGCTGTTGAAGTGTAAAACTGGGATCCAGTTTGCAGTGTGCTGCCTTTTACCTTTGCTATCACTTTAACCTGAGTCAGTCCTTTTCAGTAAGCCTCTCTTATTTTTGCCAGTATGGAGATGCCCTGGGGCTTTGTGGTCTTAGTGTTCCTCCTGTCATAGGCAGTAGTATAGCATAACTTTAGAACCTAGTGTGGGTTGAAACCAGTAAACTAACTTGGTATAGACCTGCAGCCTGTAGAATTCTTATCTGTGTGGAACCACTAGCACAAGAAAAGATAGCAATGCCTGAGTTATTTTTTAAATATACCTTATGCTTTTGTAGATAATAATTATATAGATAATAAAGTCTAGTAAATTACTAGACTTTTCAATCTGTTGTGAGTAAAATCCACATCTGGCTGTACTAGCACAGATCTTTTTTTAAAGTTTCCACTTAGTGGTACCGGTGGACATCAGCAGTCATTATATGATCTCTACAAAATAGATTTCATGAGTGGATATGATCTTAATGAGGAAGCAGCAAGCATTAAGTGAATGGAGAAAAAAGTGTGGTGGGCAAGGAGCGTATTGTTTGAGGAGTGCCCTGTTCTTCACTGGTAATGGCTGAAGTCCTTCTGCAAGTGTTTAGCTAAGTAGTGTCATTGATTGTGTGATTTGTAGTGGATTTTCTCATAACGTCTTCTCTAGTTGGTCTGATAATGCTCTGGCTTTGTCTCTGAAGAGCAGAACCAACACAGGTACCTGTGGCCACTGCAGCTGGCCCAGAGCAGAACTGCTGAGTCTGGTCTTGTTTATTTTCTCAGTCAAGGGAACAAGATTAGATGGGCTTCATGCTCCACTGTGTGAGCTGAGAAAATACCCTCTTCCTGTTGTTCCTGGCTGTGATGCTTTGGCTCTTTGAATTGTGCTAGGAAGTACCTGAAAACGTGGTGATGATAGTACCTGGGCCCGTAGCACTGACAAGTGGTGCGTGATAGTGTATGATGAACTAGTAGTGCTCTTAGAGCACTGCACGTGGCTGCTCGCTGGACAACACATCTCAGTAGTGCTGGTAATTCTGTTTCTGGGTTTGAGCTGGCTGGATATTTTAAATGTCTCACTGATCTGAGCATAATCCCAGCACTATTTCCCCTTGTGCAGCAAGAGAGTGGATTTTGTTGGAATTTGAAAATATTTTGTGTACACTATTGGAACATAAAAAGCTGAGATACTTTTCGAGGACTAAACCATGATTATTACAAAAGCCACAAAGTAGTTTTGTACTACTGGTTTTCAAAGCTCAGCAAATTTTATGTAGTATCTGAATTATTAATAGAGAGAACTTGGAAGAGGAAGCTCCGTTGTCTCATCAGTCTCAAGCAAGCAGTATTTGGTTGACTTTGCAGAGAAGGGCAGCTCCCTCTGAAGCAATGAATGATCCTTGGTAAGGAACACTACTGTAAGAAGGGCCTGTGCCAGTATGCCCAGAAAGTGACTGCCAGTTTTGGACATCTAGGTAAAGCAATTAAAGATGTGCATGTGGGATTTTTGGTCTCCATTATGCGAATGAAGTGTTTCCTCAAGTTTACAGTAAATACCCAAGTGTTTCATACATCAACCTGTGGTATTGATAAATCGGGTGTGTTAAAAGTGAAAAAGCTGCACATATGGAGCAATTTTACCACAAATAGAAATTTTTTGTTTCACTTTGTGTGTGTGAACTTGAATGTTTTTGTTTGTGGGGGGTTTTTTTGTTTGTTTGGTTCCCCCCTCCCCCCAATCTCTTGCTGGTTTTGGGTTTTTTTTGCTTGGATAATTGTATTTCTTGGTATAAATAGACATAGTCCTTGCTCATTTTTCATTTATGTGAAGACTTTTCCACCACCCTTGCCCCCGTGTCCCTCCTCCCCCTTTTTTTTTTCCTTTCTCCTTACTATCAATATCTGTGAGAATTTTTATGTGGGAGAAGAAGATAATTCTGTTGCCTTAGATGCATGAAGTGTTATTCGGGGCTATCTCCCCGTGCAATAAATGTGTTACCCTCTGCAGTGAGATGAAGGAAAAGGAAAATTTCATTTTGTTTTGCCTTGTTTTTTCTGTGGTTTTACTTTGATTTTTCTTTGCAGCTTGGTTTTGCTGAACTAGTATGAGTGATTTAAATTTCTTGGATTTTGATTGGGGTTTTTTGTTGCTTTCAGTACACTGAAATGTATTTGCAGGAAGTTCAGTTCTGATGGCAGAAGCAGTTAAAGACAACATTAGTGCACTATGCATTTCTGCCTTTTATTTAGCTGAAGGGCCAATTTAATCTTCAGTGATGCTCAGGAGGATGGAGGGATATTTATCCTATGATTTTAGCCCTTGGTGTCTAATTTTTACCATTGTTCGGTGCCTGCTTTTCTGCTGTGCAATGTATTTGTGGATTGCGGTCAAATTTTTCTGCTGCTTCTATTCTAGTAGTATTAGTATGGAAGTCTCTATTCCTGGTTGTATATGAAACCTAGATATATTTTTACCATCTGGACAGCTAGTTGGTTTGATGAATTCAGAGGGGGTTGAATAGGAAATGGTCTCGAGACAGCTGACAATATTTATTAAAATATATATATATATGAAGTTGGTAATGAGATAAATATTTTAATAATTCCTGTCTCATCCAGTCCCATGTGGAAACTCAGTCTGGGAAGTACCCACACCTCAGTGGTGCTCGGTGAAGGCTCAAGCCCCCACCCCTGAGTGCTCGGAACAGGCACGGCCTTGAATTGGCAGTGATGTAGAAATATTTTGCTATGTGGTAGATACCGAGGAAGTGTCCTCAACACTACGTCTGGGTTGGGTGCCCAGGATTCCTGAGGATGTGTTTCACGAAACATAAGGACAGAGTTGTGCCCTTGTGTTTTCTGCCTTTTTCAGTAAGAATACTAGAAATCAATCTTTTCTACTTGAGTGCTTGATTTAAGTGGTAGGAGATCGCCAGAGTCTTTTTTGATTCTGGCGAAGGCTAAATCCTAATGCTTGGTAACAGTGTGTGTACAAGGCTGTCTTGGACCTTGTCCTTTACCTTGGATGGAAGGATCTGACCCTCAGACCAAGTGCTCCAACAGCCCCTAGTCTGACTCGGGAACCACTGTGATGCTTCCTGGTCTTGTTTTGATCACTTCTACTTCTTGTCCTCCTATATTACGTATTAACTGGATGGAGGCTCTTAAAGACATACTCTGTACTTAAAAATCACTAACAAAGTATCATACTGCTTTGTGTTACAGGCAGCAGGTAGTATGGGGTCTTGGAGACTGTAATGATCAGACAGGGACAGCAATAGCCAGGGCTGGAAAGTGGCATAATTGGAGTAGTCTCTTTTAGG
>NW_010248414.1:18833-42130 GCF_000690775.1 Eurypyga helias
CTTTAATTAAGAAGGATGTATCTACAGTGTTAGGGTCACAAAAAGCTAAACAGAGCTGTTCCCATGTCCTCCCTCCCTCCCCCCCAAGTCCATGTGTTTTAGTGCTGGAAGGAGAGTGGATGTCACCCCCCTCTTTGCAGTAACATTGGACGCTTGTACAGCAGTCACAGGCTGACAGCTCCTGTAGCAGAGATGCCCTGGGAAACGGGCACTGACTCTGTCTACAGTGTTAGGGTCACAAAAAGCTAAACAGAGCTGTTCCCATGTCCTCCCTCCCTCCCCCCCAAGTCCATGTGTTTTAGTGCTGGAAGGAGAGTGGATGTCACCCCCCTCTTTGCAGTAACATTGGACGCTTGTACAGCAGTCACAGGCTGACAGCTCCTGTAGCAGAGATGCCCTGGGAAACGGGCACTGACTCTGCTGCCCCTCAAGCTAACGCTGGAGCTGCTCTGCCTGCAGAAGTACCGCCTGCAAGCGCAGGAACACATCCCTGTATGGGGGTTCAGCCTGTTGTGCCTTTGCTCTGCCTCTTCCCCCGTGCCACTTAGTCCCAACGTTTCTCAAGTCACCTAAGAGGCAGGTGCGCAGGGGCAAACCACAAGGTAAAGGAACTGATAGGGGATTTGTACAGCTTTTGTGGGATTTGATTATGTGGGAAAAGTCTGCAGTTTCTCTGACGACTGCTACTCAATAGATCATACTAGTTGAGTGCTTACGGCAGTAGCTGGTGTAGCAACCAACTAGGTGAAAGGCTGGAATCGGCATGGCTACAGCAGAAAACTGGGAGTTGGGCTCAACCAGTGCATTCAAACTCCAGTGAAGGACAAGCTTCTCTCCTAGGATTCAGGCAGCCGTGGTGTAGCAAATGTTGCAGTTAAAGTTACAGCAGAGCTCACCTTTCTGCTGTCTGGGGATTAACTTCAGCTGCAGAGTTAATGTCGGGAGGGCGTGTGCTTTTGCCTCACCTACCTCAAAGGGCAAAGTCCATCCTGAGCTGTTGGTGGGGCTGGCTGGTTGGCACTGCTGTTGTCAGATGCCAACATCCTTCTCCGATTATCCGGCAGCAAATGGTAACTCTTGCACTAAGCTGGAAGATACTTGTGTTAGAGGGCATCCAGCTGGCTCCTATGAGTCATCCTGCTGCTTTAAGCACAGAATGGTGACCCACCTTCGGCTGAAATGGTAGAAGCTTTTGGAGTTTGAAGAGATCTGAGGGGCTGTGGTGTGCAGGTCAGTAGGTTGTTAAATCTGGGAGAGATTGAAAAATTGCTGCAAAGCTTCATTTCCTGGGGGGACTACTTCAAACACAGCATTTGCTGAGACTTGTGATCTGATAGAAGATACTTTCAGGCAGAACTCAAATTGCTGTGTTTATTGAGCCTCCTCTTCCTCAAATATACATTAGCATCACCCCATTAAATATAGTACAGTGGTGGTGATTTATTCCAGTTTTGACCCACTCTGTCCATGATTAATTACAAACCCCAGGAGAATTGCTAGTTTAAGGGAAACTGTGATTTCAGGCTTGTTTTCAAGATACCATAGAAGGCCTGCTACTTGACAAATAAAAAGCAAATGACTTCATAGGAGGTGTGTAATAATAGATGATCAGAGTCTGGATTTGTGAGATTATATGTTCTCTTTAAAATAGCCTGTCCCCATCAGTAGATAGCATTTGGACTCTGGGCTTTGAGGGAAGAGTTAAATGACAGTTTACCAGTGTGCTCAGTAAGCCTGATGGTGGGTTTTTTCATCTGCGAATTTAGCAAAAGCCTCACTGGAAGCAGTGTAATTATTACACCAGCTCATTTTGCAGCTGTAGTTAACTTCTGTATGTTAAGGGGAAAGGAAAACTTGGGCAGAGTTGTCTCTGGGACGTTGGCTGCGTAAAGAATATGAAGTTGTCTCTGAGCGGGGTCTGGAACCTACCTACCCCTTGCTGGAGTCTACCTGTAGCTTACAGACGATGAATGTTGGTTTAGCTTGGGCTTTAATTTATCTTTCCTTCTGGAATTTCCTGTGACTTGCCTGTGCCCAGTTGATGATTAACTCTGCCTCTGCCCAGGGAGAAATATTCATTAGATTAGCAAGACACTGAAATTGGATTAATGTAAATACTCCTTGTAAGTGAAGCGGGGAGGGTTGTCACAGTATCTGCAAAGCATCTGTCAGCTGTACAGGAAAGCAGAGAGGAAGAGCAGGAGCGAACCAATCCTTATTAGTTAGGGCAAAGCTTGAGTGTTTTTGTTTGGAATGGACAGAGAAAGCTGCAGAAGGGCTTTCTCCAAAGCAATCTGCTTATGAAGTCGTGCTAGCCAGCCTTAGTATATTCTTCAAGAAGGAGGACAAACATGCTCTACCTTTAGTGTAACTCTCTCTGTAACACACATGCAGACCTGGCATGGAACAGGGGCATGGTAGATTAAATGCACAGATGTGCTTTTGTAGCTTATGATGATGATTCTTCTATAATAAGATTTTTGACACAGCAAGGTTTTTTGGTTTTCAACTAATCCTCTTATATACCTCAGTTACGTTCTTTCTCTTGTCCTGAATATTAATCTGATTTTCAGATACTCTTTATGATTTCGCTTCAGAATTTCGCATTCCCAGGGATGATTTGCAACTGATTACAATAGTTTTAGATGGCAGTCACCTGATCAAGCATACTGTCACAATCTCTTGAAGATAATCACTAAAAATATATCTTCCTTAATCTCCTTTGCTGGATAAGAGAAAAAGAGAAGGATTGGTAAGGACAGTGTGCCGTGAGTCGTAGACTGACTACATGCACTACAAGTTGCTTTCCCTAGCTTCTTCCGAATAGAAATGCCGTCTTTTCCCATCTTAAACAGCTTTGGGAAGCTGTGTGGGTCAAGTAAAACTGAAGAATTAGTGCTGGAAAAGGTGAAATTCCGAAATTCAATCAAAAGGATGTCAATTATTGAGGATGGGGATATTGCAGAGGTCTTGTATCTCATTCCTAAGCAGAGCTTGCTGAAGCAACTGCCCTACTTGAATCCGGACGACTATTACTTATGCGAGCAGTTATTTGACACTCCTGAGGATCTGGGTAAGTGAGGACTGGCATCAGATCTTAATTTTTGGTTGGCTAATAGTCTTAATTGCTTTACAGTTAGCTTATGTTCTGTGTAGCAGCAAGAAGCTTTGTGACAGCAGGTGTGTTCAGGTGTGGAAAAATATTTCCTCACTGCCAGAGAGGAAGGACAGAAAAATAAAAAGCCAAATTAGAATTTGAGTAGTCAAAAGTAGTTGATTGATATAGGTGCATCTCTTTCTATATGGCCATCCTGGGACAAAGGGAGCTTTACTCTGTACAAGTACTCAAGATAGAAAAATAACTTTTGAAAGCACAGCATCCTGTGGTAGTGTGTTCCAGAGGTTTACCATGGGATGTATGGAATTACATTTCCTTTTGTTTGTTCTAAGCCTATTGCCAAGTAGTTTAATCTGAAGCTGCCTCATTTTTGAATTGGAAGAGGAGATTAAAAGTCTTTCTATGTTAACCACCTTCTTCTCACTTGCATGTTTATTAGACTTCTGTTGTATCCCTTATCCAGGTACCTCCTTTTCCAGGATAAGCAGTTATAATTTATGTAGATGGCCTTTGTGAAGGAGCCAGTCCATGCCTTTGATTATCTTTTTTACCTTCATTTTTCTACTTCTGCTATAAACCTTGAAAAATTGGGGAATAGAACTGTATTCGACATACAGAATAACGTGGGTATATGTACACAGTCATGACGATGCTCTTTTTTTCTCCCAGTAGTTCCTAAAATTCTGTTTGTGCTTTTAGTTAATGTTGAACACTGGTTTATTCCTTCATAGAGCTTTTGGTGGTGCGGGGACTTATATTTGAAATTCATCAGCTTTAACTGATCAGTTACAATCCATTAATTATTAAAAAAAAAAAAGTTTTCTGGAAAGTCCCATCTATGAAATTGGCTATAAATGTTAATCTGGAGCTTTCACATGAATTTCAAAGGTACTGTCTTCTATGACTTGCTTTATGACTTCAGTGTTGATAACCCAAACTGCTTATGTGTTGGAATTTTGCCTGGACTTAGGAGATCAAGAAAATTGCTACATAACTGTCACTCTGCTCAGCTCCTAAAAATGTTCATCCTGTGTGATTCTACGTGGTAGGCAGGTGTTTTTCAAAGATCTGCTTTCAAATTGGTAGTTTCGTCAGTGCCAGGTAACACTTTCTTCTGTGCAAATAGCTTTTTACTAATTAGGTCTGTACCCAATGGACTTTACACTGCAGGAGTAATAGTGGCCAAAACCCAGACGCGGTTTTGGATGGTCACTGTTTGCGAGTAATCAGGGCTTTTAAAACTAAAACTTTAATTGAGGTGTTGCTCAAATATGAGGCAAATATCTAGTGTGGCTGTGAACCAGAAAAAGCAACTATCCTTTTGCCTTGCCACCCCCCAGTGTTTCGCATGGCTATTCTCTAGAAAATGGACAATTTAAGCATTTTTATAAATCGCAGTTTAGGATAGACAGTTCATCGCATGAACAATGACCAGCTATACGATCAATCCACACAGGACTCCAAAGAAACTCTTTGCCATTGACAGGTTGGGAGCCACCTTTTTGCAGTGGTGCGATTTTCATCTAATTCGTACAGGGCTTAAATCAATCTAGAAAGCTGCAATTCTGCATTTCTCCCTTATTTACAAGCAATGGCAAAGACAGTGGGGCAGGTTCTGATTGGCATTATGCTGCAATAGGCAGTGCATACATCCACGGGGGCTTTTTTCTTTCATTCTGTCATTGGGGTGCTGCTGTTCAGAAGGAGGGTTGTTACGGTCCCGCTCTCCAGTGGTGTGAATAATGCTAGCTGGGAAGTTGCAAGGTGCCTGGCATCTCACCTTTACTTAAATTACAGCAATGTGATGGAATCAGGATCTCACCTGTATTTTTGTTCCAAGTGAACAAAAATAGCAAAATGGTTACTGAAAACAACCTGGCTGTGACTTTAAGATGTAAAATGCATGAGTCTGTCTCTTAGGCCACGTGTCTGCTTGGGGATTATGGTGCCTCAAGTACTACAAGATTTAGCAGCTTATATACCCTGCTGAAAGACAGTTTGCTGTCTGCATTTGGCTTCACAAACAGAGATTAGAAATTACCCTGTTCAGGGCATTTGGGACTCACTAAATATTTTGCTTGCTCTTCATAAATCAAATCATAATCATCAGGAAATGCTCATATTTTAGGGTTTTCAATGGTCAGGAGTTATCTCAACAAATGCAGAGCTATTCAGTGTTCAGGAACTGAGTCTTTTGAGACTCACTGATTTAACCTGTGACTTGCTTTTACTTAGCACTTGTATCATGAAATTCTATCCCCTTCATAAGGGGAAGGTTGGAATTTAAACTCGTCTCGTCAGGTTAAAAGGTGGCATGATACTGACAGTTAGAAGTACTCTAGAAATGGAAGAAAACTTTTAAAAGAAAAAAAAAGAGAAGTTCAAAAGATGCTTTAAGTCACTGAAAAGAAAATGCAGAATGGGGTCCTTGGGTTCATTTGGCCCAAGACTGATGAATGACCTTCCATCTCATTGCTGGTGGAAGTGATAAGGGATTGCTTCCCACTAGAGGGATTGCTGGCTATGTGGTTTGCTGCAACTGAATCTCTCTTAGCCTGGAAGACCTCGCTCAGCACGTGGCTTAGATTCTCTGGAGGCTACACTCTGGTACAAAGGATTCTGTGGAAAAATGTCTGATATTCAGGACTCGTGAAAGTTGAACGTTGATTAAAAAAGAGCAGGCAAACGTTAAAGAGAAGATTGGCTAGGAACTGTCTGTGGCTGCTGCTTGTATGAGATATTGTCATCTGTCACTGGTACAGCTGACAGTTCATGCACTCCTCCAAACTGATCCTTCTTTGGCTGCGACAGTGGTACACACCTGAGGGAAAGGAGATCTATACCATATTATCTAACCGACCTCCTGTATTAGTTTAGTAACTGTTTATGTAACAGCCTTAATTGAACGTGGTGCCAGTGAGAATGGCTGCTGTATTGGGTCAGTTGGATGTAAAGGAAGTTACAAGGAACCTGAGGGGATGAGAAAGGCAAGGGGGGAATCCAGAGAGCATGAAAACAGCTCAGTGATGAGCTAGGAACCAGGCTGGACTGGTACAGGAAAATTTATGAACCACGGACACCCTATGAGAAATGGGGGTCTGGGGAAAAAAAGGTCTGCTTTTTCTGTTTGCAGGGAGGAGGGGTCCAAGAGATCACCATGGTGATGGGATGAAGGCAGAGAGGGTAGAGTGTTCTTGAGAGGAACGGGTTTTACAGATTTGAAGTAAAAGGTCCTGTTATAAAATTCTAGCTGCAGCATAAGCGTTTCAATCTTTTCCCACTGTTTCACATCTAAGTTCCCACACATGAGCTTGCTTGCATTAGTAGGGTTTTCTCGCTGTTGTGGCTGGAGAGCTAGAACCCCAGTTAGGGAAATGAGCAGTCACTGATTTGTGCCCCATTACCCTTTTCCATTCTTAGTACCCAGGAGTGCCCAAGATCACGCCAAAGACTGCATTTTCTTCAACACTAGTCCCTGTTGTTACTTGGAGAGAAAGAAGGCAGGCACAGAGGGAAAACATAATTCCTATGTTAATCTCTGGTTTTACAGGCTAAGGGTGTTCATAGTAGCTCCCCACAGAATGTGTACGCGATGTGACCTACAGCCAGAGGATGTTAATGTTGCTGTGTGAACTTGTCAGGTGTCCAGAGCCAAGCAATCTTCAGTGTGGCAAGTGGTGATGCGAGAGGGAAAGATCAAGGCTCTGTGGGTATTGTAGTAGGTGGTGGTCTGTAGATGCTGAGGGGTGCTGTACAGGCTGCTCGTGTGCTTCAGATAAGGTGGTGCTTCTTTTTGATAGCTTTTCAAATGTATTCCTTCAGGTGAGCCATCTCCTGGTCTCATTCCCTATAATAGATATGTATTTATAATGCTTATTTACATGATGAAATAGGGAATGTGCTCTTAACATTTGTGGTAATCCAATTTTAGGAGTGTTTTGTCATTCTTGTGCAGGACAGTGTCTGAATTCAGAGTAGTCCTGCTAAGTCAGCTAGGTAGTCTGAAGCCATGCTGTTGAATTTTGGTGATTAACAGTGTAAAGTATTGGACTTGCATAGATAAGAAACAGAAATAACAAACAATACTCCAGAAAAGTATACGGAGGGTAATGACACTTGTCAGTTTAATTTTATAGATCGACTGTATAATAGTTTGGCAAAAAACTCTATTCTTTTTGTGGGATAGGTTACAGGAGAAATGCAGAGCAAGGCAGATAACTTTTCTCTGTTCCCACTACTAAAGAGGACTCTGATGGGTACTGTCTCTAGGTTTGGACATTGCATTTTGAAGAAGATACTGATAAATTGGAAGGAAACTAGTAGAAGGCAGTGAGAATAGTATTACGAAAAATAGGCTTAGAGAAAAGAAAAATAGAATTAGGTTTGCTCAGTCTAGAAGAGTGGAGATAAGTGCGGGATTTAGTCACTTCAGATGAATAAGGGTTTGTCAAATAGAGATGTGTTCTGCATTGTCCTGAGGAGCACACAGAAATTTGCTTGTGACACGTACTGAGCAGTGAGTTTGTGTCCGAGTAAGAATTATAGCTGAAACTCCCTGTTTGTGTGAGACTCCAATAATATGTCCCTCTGTAAATATGCACCGTTGGCTTGATGTTGTGTTTTTTAATTAAATTCAAAAAGAAATTAGGACCAGTTCTTCATCCTCTGCCCATTTGCAGTATCTTTACTCCAATTTAATCACTGCCACATTTTTACTTTAAGTATTGGAACATTTAATGTCTTGTTAACCCTTGGCTTCCTCTTTCAGATTTCCATTTGCTGTGGCACAAGTTGTTACCAGTGTTAGAGATCAATCCAAGCTAATTTGCTTAGTAGTACATCAGTGGTTTAGCATTAATCTGCATTAAGGTAGCATGGTCTAGAGCAACTGAGTTCACCTCTGTAGGACTTGCTGCTCCCTCTCCACCTACATTCTTCGTTACCTGTTATCCAATAAACAGGTTGCAGTTCCTACTGTCACTAGGTGCCAGTAGGAAAGATGAGCTCAGTCAGCTTTAAGTAGAAAAAATTAACGAAAACTTTGTGGTTCCCTCTGTGGCCCTACACTTCAGCAATAGCAGTTGTGTGCAGGTTGTTAAGGGGACTTGGAGCAAAGATCCTGCTCGCTCCGTAACTCCCCAAGAGCGCAGGCAGCGCCAGCTGGCCAGAGCACACTGTGCTGCACATCCCCCACTGATGTTTATGGGCAGTCCTGCTTTTGTTCTGTATCTGATGGAAACTTCCTCTCCTGGGTCCGTCACTCGCAGTTTTGTGTAACCTTGGCATCAAACGCTCGAGAGAGACATGCAGGGCTGAGCCGGCAGCAGGGGTGGCTGGCTCTCCTCCGCTCACCTGGTGAGAGCGGCCCCTCTTCGCCGTGTTGGCAGCCTCTCACAGACAGGTAAATCTGAAGTGGAAGCTGGTTTCAAACTGAAGAAGTTCCAGCCGTTTTGCCAGTGGGTAAAATACTGGTGGCACTGGAGTAGGGAAAAGAGAAGGGCAGATTGCTGTTTGTGCTCCTCTGAAAGTGGTTCCTTGGGCCTGCTCTGCTTATCCGAAAGGTGAAATAGTGGGAAAAGTTCAGAGCAGGGAGAAGGGTGTGGGAAATGGCTGTCCTCACTCACTCCAGCTCTGACTTTGGGGTGTGGAAGGTGAAAGGGAGAGAGAAGCTTGGTACGTGGCCTTTCCCTTGCTTCATCTACTCCCATGGATGAGGAGAGGATGAGTACTAATTGCTGTTGGCTCCTCCTCCTTTATGCTGGAGAGGTGGGTATATCACTATGGATACTTCTGTATACAGGGACCTTAAAAGTGGCTTTTCTTTGAGAGAATGATAAGGTATTTGAGATCTCTCTGTGGGATTTTTTTCAGTGAAAGCGCAAATAGTGAATGGGAGGAGAGGGGAAAAAAGGGAATCAGGAATGTTCTTTACCCAGGTGATACAGACAGGGTACAGCTGAGAGAGAAAGAAGACAGTGTTAGAATGGGAGAATGTGATTACAGTTTTTTGCATTATCCTGCTTTTGTTTTTTCAGTTATTTTCCTTTGAAGAGTGGGTCTTTGGTGGGATGCAGAAACACTGTGGGACCAGGGAATGTTAATTACTGGTTTGTTACCATGTGAATTAGACAGTGGAGCTGTTTGGGCAGTTTTCAGCCTAAGCCATGGAAGCATTAAACTGTAAAATGCAAAAATATAGACCAAATCAGTTTATCATTATACATCAGTACTTGGAAGATTCAGTATCATTTGTTTATTTCTTAAGTTGGCAAACTCTCCGTTAAAGCATGTGACTCTGGAGCAGAGGCAATAAGCCATCCAGTTTGGTGTAGACTGACTGTGAGCAAACCTTCTTACGGGTCAGCAGCAGCCAAACAGCTTTTTCAGTTATCTTTTAAAAATTCCAGTCGGTGCAGAAGTTGGAATCAATTATGCCTGCTCTGATTTGAATATCAGTTTATTGTATGTCTGCTTAATATTTTAATGATGATTCTGTTATTGAAATAACAAATAATTTAAAAGAAAGCCTCAAATGTAAAAACTTGTATATGCTGAAACATACGACCTCCCTAGTTAACAAATAAAATCAGAGCCACTAGGAGGAAAGTTCCAGAAGCTGGAGGGAGGCGATAAAAAAATCCGTTTGTTGTAAAAGCTTGTTTGAATATATTAATATTACACTATGAAGCCAAGTTGTATCTAATTGAAAAGCATGTGTTTATCTTTTCTTTGAGGTCCTCTGTGGTTCATTTGATAGGACACTAGACTGGGAGAGAGCTGCTGGGAATGCAATACATTTGTAGAACAGATTTAGGTGCCTTGTTTTTAGAGTCCTATTTATGGTTTAGTATGGAATCAGAAGGGAAGGAATTTATCATTTGGTACAGTGAAAATTGGTTAGTGCAGTTTAAAAGTAAGGGTGGTATATATCCAGTGTCCACACGGTGGGTTGCCTCATCTTCAGGGATGGTGGACTTCCGTTGTGGCATGCTTCGCTGTACGTTGTATTGCTGAGGCATGCACAAAAGGTTAACGTGAGGTACTCTGTCATGTCTCTCAAAACTGCAGAACAAATTGTTTCTTTGCTCTGCAAATTAACTGACTGGTGGGAAGCTGCTTTGTGCTGGTCTTTCACGCACCTCTCCTGAAGAAGCTCTCCAAACTAGTGAGTCTTAACTGCATTCCACTGTGGCTATACAGCGGCCACGATCTCGTGAGAGTCAACTCCAAAGACAAGCTGTGGGGGTTATTCTGCAGAGTTAATCCAATTCTGAAGTGGATTATCAATATCAAATCTCCTTAACCTTAGGCATGCACAGTAAAGATGACACTTGCATATATGCTTTCCTCTTGGGGATTCCTGCTTTCATGCAGGTTATTTGCAGTTTTCAGCAGTAACTGTGGTTACTGTCAGTAATGGTTACTGACAGTACACTCATATTTTTATCAGCAACAGTACTGGTTGGGATCATTATTTGATTAGATGAATTCAATTTATAGCAGGTGAATAGTGATGATTTTATATGGTAGTTTTTAAAAATACTGAGTTTAAAGCACTGTCACTACAGGATATTACTATGCTGTATCTCACTTCAGTGCCAAGTATGTGTGCACAGTGTAGAAGTTCACACAGGTGTTAAGAAAGCGTGATCTCCTTTCTGGGGATTAGCGATAACATAAGCAGTTTGGAAGCCCGTTGTTACATCAATAATATGGATGTGTGTCTAAACGTAAATGTTTGTACATACCTACAGTCAGAAATTACCCACCAGTGAGCTTTGTATATTTTTGGGGCCACTGCAAAGAAGGATAATGTAACCATCTTTTCTCATTTGTTTCTAAAGATGATCTGGAGGTTTCAGGTGCTTTTTACGTAAGTGTGTGTTACAGGCTTCTTAATGTTTAGAGCAAAGCCGAGTGTCCTTGTTTCCTTGTTTTGTTTTGCAATAAATTAGATGCTAATCTTATTCGTATCTATGTTTTGCAGACTGTTGCTGTTATGCAGAATAGCAGCCTACTAAGAAAAGCTTAGTAGAACCTTACGAGAACCCCAGAAAAATCAAGTTTTGTTTTAGGAAATCCAGAACTCTTAATAGATCAAAACCTGAGAAGTGCTTTATTCCCGAGGAGTCTAATTTGAAAGAATATTAAATGGTTCTATTAAAAAAACCCCAAAACACTAAACTCCCAAATACTGGCAGATCAGAATGAATACACTATGTACTTTGCTGAATCAAGTGATTGATGTGTTTGCTAAATTTTAATTTCATTTACTCTAACAGAGTAATGACACATGATGGTAAACACCAATATTACAGACTGATTGTATTCAAAATAGCATGGCACAGGCTACAAAGCAAAGCCCAGCATAGTGGAAAAGTTGTGGGTAGGACCCAGGCCATCAGGCATCTGCTTGAGGATCAGCCTTATCAGTAAGGATAACGTGATTATCCCAAGATGTAGGATTGCAGAACCATAGTACTTTCTAAGGAAGAATCATGCTCCTTCCTGTTGGGTCTGTGTAAGCTCCTCTAGACTGTCTAAAACTTGTGATAGGGCAACAAAGAGGGTCTGAGGTGGTGAAGTCAGCCTGGGGGGTCTTCATAGCTCTTTAATGTTCTGCTGGTTCCACACAGGGCAGCATGGTGAGGAGATGGGGTTAAGGAGAGGTTGGCAGCCTGAGACTATTGCACAAGTCATTCCAGAGCAGAAACTGTGTGGAGGGTATGGAAAGGCTATAGGATGACTGCCATAAAGGAATTTCCCCTGCAGTTTGCCTGCAGTCTCAGGAAGACGGGTAGATTTACTGAGAGGTACTGTAAGAACCTGGAGCCATGGAAGAGCAACACCCGCGAGAGCAGCCTTACTAAACACCTTGTCTTTCTTCAGGAGCAAACAGCCAGCTATTCACACCTGGTGTGGGGAACACATTTGTCAGGTACAGGCTGAATTCTGCTCAGCAGTGTGGGTGCATCTGAAAAACTCCACTGAAGTCATCAACTTTGCCCGACTTGGTTGCCTGCTGCCTTTTATTCTGCAGTCCTGAAGAAGCACTGCTGCTTGAGCTGTTCACAAAAGATGTGTCAGTTGTCCAAGTGGCTGAGGGAGAGGCATCAGAGGAATAGATTGCTGGAGCAGGCTGTGTTCAGGAAAAGCTGAGGCCAGAAAATACTTAATCGTATAGCTTTTGAGAATGCTAAAACTGGAAACTGTAGGCTTCCCCAGTCAGGGCACTGGGACTGCTGCTGGGTCACGTGTCTTTTGCAAGAAATCCCGTGTTGACATTATTGGTTTTCATCTGAGCAGGAACAGTGAAGTCAGGAAAACAATTAGAGCAGGTCGTAAGAGAGCACCTTTTCCTTCCTGGAGAAGGGAGCATTTTGCAAAATGCCATTATCAAGACTGTAGAAGTCATGGCTTTTAATTGACCTAGGCTGTACAGCAGTTAAGCTGTGGAAGCATTTTGCTGGAGGCCAGGACATTAAACAGAGGGTGTTTTCCTGGATGTTATTTAATAGAACAACTTCTCCCCTTTCCCTCTCTGTTTTCTAGCAGACTGTTTTCTTCACTGGTCTGTGCACAAGAGAGATCAGTCAGTTCTGAAGAAATTGTATAAAAACTGTACACTGATACTTATAAGCCATGATCTCATCTCTGAAAAAGGAGAGCAAGATAAAAATATGAAAGACAGCTTTTGAAATGAGAATAACAAATCTTAAATCATGGTTAAACCGCTTAATGTTACACATACTTTTTCAACATTATCAAGGTGTAAGAAAAAGCAAAACAAACTGGTTTAACTCCTTCCCTTTGTAGAGTGATCTCAGTATGGCTCTCATGCCTTTTGATGAATACACCCGATATTTTTCACCAGAAAATAACAGCAACATAAGCATGTTGTTTAGCTGTAATGTACTCGTGATGACTCTTCCACCCACACGTGATCGAGGGAGACTGTCCATTTGATTTGTACGGTACAAAAGGTTATTTAAAGAAAGAAGCTATTTTGCTTTCCTTTAAAATATTCACCTCTGAATAACAGTAGGTACCAGGGATGTGTTTTTAGAATTGCTATCTATTCCTCTTTTGTCTCCAGTTTAGAATATCTGAGTATATTCTGAATTGTACAGCCGGGTAAATTTTAGTCTGCAGACTCAAAACAGTGAGATTAAAATGAAAACCATCCTGGTGTAAAAAGATTTTATTTACAATACCAATGCCTGCTGTTTGTATCTCTTTACTCCTGATGTTTGACTCTTAAACCTCCAGTATAATTTACTGCGGTCTGTAGTTTTGAATTTATTTTTACGTGCGTGTTGTTGTCGACCACTGCGGCTTTACATGGCTGAGCGACGTGAGGAAAGGCTCTATTCAGCTCAGGGTGAGGTGAGATACAGCAGTGCTAATCTCTAGCACATGTGAAAAATGGAGGTAATGAACTCAGAGAACAGAAAGTCCAGATACCAGCAGGCAGCTTCTGTGTCAGCAGCTGCTGGGACAAGAAATGAATGATGGTCATGGTGAGCCTTCTGAGGGTGTCCAAGGATCACAGGAAGGGGTTAACAGTATCCATGCGGTGTATCCACAGGCTGTGCTTTGCACTTGGGATCAAATATTTATGAATGAAGGTCAGATGTGCCCCTTTCAGGAGGCTGTCCCCTAACTGTTTACAAAATACTGTCTGAAAAAGAGCACAGCCAGGCTGAGTTACAACCTGACATCTCTAACGTGTCAGAGATGTGACATCATGGGTTATGCCTCAGTGTTGGTGGGGTTCAGCCCGGCTCCCTGCCGGAGCCTCACATGCTATTAATAGTAACACACTGAGTCATTGAAGCAAGAATGTCAGACTGCCTGGGCTGTGCTTCTCTTACATGTTTGACTGCTAACAATAGAAAGCCAGCCTAGATTTGTTAGAATAGAATAACTATTTTTTTCCGTGCATGTGCCTCAATCTCTGTCACTCTCTCTCAGCTATTTATTTATTAAAGAATGTCACTGAATAAGAGAGATTTTTTTGGGTAAGGCAGACTGGCTTGTTTAATTTTTTTTTTTTCCCCTGTTGTTCTGGGTGGCATTTACACAAAACATTTAGAATTTATTTACTGCAAATATTTTTAACACAGTGTGCATGCATCATTTTTTTTCCAGCAGGTATCAGCCATCTGCTGCTCTGTCTGCCTGATGCCTACAGCTTGTTTCTTTACTTTAATTTCTCTCTCCCTACATAAGGTAACAGTGAGAAGGAATACCATTGCAGAGGTGTGAGCTCCAGTTCTCAACTCAAAAAATAGGGGTTCCTCTGACTCTGGGCTGAATGTAGCTTTTGCTTTAGGGTGCAGTATAAATGTCACTGCCCCTCCATCATGTAACATTTTGCACTGAGACGTGGCCCAGTTGAAGCTGTAGACCAGCGAATCTGTCCAGAATCTAGCCCAGAATATCTTCTTTTTTGACCCAGTTCTCTACTACGGAGGTCACCTCTATCTTTGGCAAGTCAGTCAATTTCCCTTTGTCATTTTCTCCACCTCTAAACCACAAACACTAAAATTTCCTGTCCATGCAGAGGCATGATGGTGTAGGTTTACATTGGTGATGTCACAGCTAGCTGGCTAAAATGGGGAATGAAGTCATTTATAAAAAAGGAAAAAGTGGCACATAGGAGTAGTGATAGACGTGCCCCGAAATCTTGATACTGGCAGTATGTATGTATTAAAAATAGTGGGGTTTAATGGGCATTTAGTGGTTTAATTATCATATTTCCAGGCTTCTCTTCATAACCATGAATAAAAGCATGCTTATAAAAGAAAAGCTTTGTTTCTCACCTGACGCTGACCTCTATCTTTTAATAGGGAAGTTTTTTGAATCTTGCTATAAGATGATGAGACTTGGCAGTAGCGTAAAGGGTTGATTTGTTTGGTTCTTAACATCATCTTACTGGCCAGTCCTTTCTCAGGTAGAGTTTAGTGCCAGGAAATCGATGAAATGGAAGGTCAGTTTGATGCCCAGATTCAACTCTGGTGCTTTGTCTTGCTGGGGGGTGAAATCCGGGTGTAAGCGCCGCTGTTTCAGTGCGCTGCTCTCCTCTCAGCTCCGTCAGTATTTATGGCTATCATCTCAAAAGGAATAACCTAAGAGGAGTTGTAGTTTACGGTTATTTGGAATTTTAGAATACAACGCTTACCTCGACTCACGGGGAAAAATGCCGCCTGTGTACTCCTGATCGTCCTTCCAAACCCCGGTGCTCCCTGAGTGCTGATGAGGCTCACTTTTATTGTTATTTTAAGGTAGTGGATGGAGTTGCTATCCCCAGTTTGCACAGATTACATGTTTCTCTTTTGTACTGTGATAAGGCACTGAGGGACTATTTAGTAGCATCTTTTGTGGTCTAGCAATTGGTATTTGGTACCGGCTTTAAAGTAAAACCAGGGGTGGATGAACAGTGCTCGCCGTAGAACAGCCACTGTGCCACAGCCTGCCTCAGCACTTGCCTGGGTGCCCCTTGTATTTCCCCTCTTGATCCTGGCTCCGTTTGAGTAAATAAAATAATGGGAAACTCATAAATACCACTTCAGCTTTGTATGTGTGTTTGAAGAGTTCTCCTGTTCTCTCTCACATCTCCTCACAGTCTTTTGACAGTCATTCGGGAGCTGATTACATTGCCAGCTCTGTTCGGCGAGGGCAGAGGAATGCAAGGTGGTGTCAGTGGCTGGAAATTAGGGACGGTGGAATTCAGCATTTGTTCCACAGCAGCAGCTGTAGCTGGTTGTTTCAGCACAAGGAGCAGAGTCCACAGGCAGGGTATGAGCTGCCATTAGCCGTAGGAAAAGACCACAGTGGAAGAAGGGAAGAGGCACGAGAAGGCAAGACGGTGACGAGCAGTCGGACCTGATCAGATCCTGTGGGAAAGCTGACTTGAGGAAGATAATTATCTGGAATAAGCTGCCTTTTTTTTTTTGAATCCACCTCAGCCAAATACTGCTGGAAAAGAGATTGTGTTTAGATTACTTCAGTTAATTCTTGCTGCTTCCACTACAAAGAAAATTTGCTTGCCATGGTGAAAGAAAAAGGTAATTATGCTTATTGATAGACTGGAGCTGAAATGACCTAATGTGCCAGCCATAATCACCTGAGGTTTAAACCTTCAAATTTAGAGTGAAGCATGCTTTGACTGACAGTTGCTGTTTTCCTTTCTGTAAAAGTGATGTGCCAGAACCTGCAGTGGGTTGCATTGACTGTCTTTTTACCTGTTTTAATAAGGGTAGAACCTGCAACACACCTGATTTAGCTTGTTTGCACAGCTGGGTTCCTTCTGCGTATGCATGTTTGTTTTGTTTTCACGTGATTTAACCAAAGTTTGCTGCTGACTGTTTGTTACCTGTGTTTGCTACAGTTCAAAGAGCTTTAAAATGTTAAGCTAACTGCTTTGGTGGTCAAAGATCGAATTGATCTATTCAGCAAGGCTGGTGTTGAGAGGGTCATACTTTACCTTTTAGTGAAAAAATGGTTTATATGAGATTTTGCATGATGTTTGAATTTTGCAGCAGTAAATTAGGTATCAGTTTCAATTACCTATAAATAACATTTTAAGCCTCCCACCGAAGCATTTACTAGTCAAAGAATTTGGAAATGGTCGTGGGGTCTTTTCTTGCGGTAATAGGGGTCTGTATGTTTATTGCATTATGAAGATGTGAAATATGCTCTGGACTGTATTTGAGTAGTGGATTGGATGTGTTTTGGAGCACTAAGTTATCACAGCTACATCCGGCTTAGTCTCTGTTTCGTGAAGAGGAGGATTTGTGCTCTTTTCTTTGGAGAACTCCGTTAGAAGATAATGTGGGATAAATTAAAATGAGGGAAGAAAGAGAAGTAAGTGGTAACGTTGAGCAAAAGTGAGCAGTTTTTCAACTGAACGCCCACATCTTTTTTTTTAATGCTGTAAATGAAATAAAGTGAGCAAATTTAGCTTCACAGATACTTAGGTTGAAGAGAGCAGGGCAAATGCCTCGATAGCCTGCCATAGTGTGTCAGAGTTAGTCATAACCATTTTACAGTCTATTGATAATTTTTGCTGATGAAAAGCAGTGCCCCAGCATAAATAGTATTGGCTGCTTAGCAGATCTGAAATCCATTATTTCAGATTTACAGAATCATTTTTATAATGTCAGTGGTGAACTGCTGACTTGCTGCCACTATCAGTAAACCCTAGCAGGGATGATTTAAGTAGCAGTTTCACCCCAAATCCTTGAAACAGCAAGTTTCAGAATCATGTGAATCAACTATGACACTCTTCAGTAAAGTGTGTTATCATTCAGCTTATCATAATTGTTGCATGTTTTTTAAGATGAGTTTTTAAACTGAGCAGCTGATTTTCTTGACGTGTACATAAAATATGTATAGCCTTAGCTGTGCATTCAGTTTTGATCCTTTGATATGTTTCTGCTCCCCACCCAGCGGATACTCAGTTCCTTGGCTCCCTGTGTCACATGGGGCTGTACGTCAGGAGGACTTGCACAACTGTAAATACAATTTTAGCATCTTACAGGTATATGACACTTTTCATGGTCTAAGAAACTTAAAACAAGCCTGTCATTTTTATTAAAAATGCAAGGGAGAAAACCTCCTAGAACAGTGGGAAAAATTGACAATAAATGGTTGAAAATGTGCAGAAGACTGGTGTTTAAATTGCTTCTTTCCCCCTCCCCAGTAAGGTCAATGCATTATTTACAATGGCTATTAATATTGATGTTGGATATGATTTTTTTCTGTTGGCACAGATAATGGACTGAAATCCATCTTTCATTTTGTCGTGTAATTACTGTTTCTTCATATCTCATGGCTGCAAAGTGAGATAGTATCTGTTTAGTATTTTGCTTTTCTACCTTATTACTTTCAAATTATTTCTCCAACAATGGGGGTTTTTTAAATTATTTCTTTTGTTTCTTCTTTTTTTTTGTTTTTCCTCGCCCTGCCTTACTTCGAGGGTTGTTACGTTGAAGCTGCCACAAATGTTACTCTCTAGAGTGATTCTCTTGCAAAATGCAGGCCAGGTATTACAGCTGGTACCCTCCCCTCCAGCCACTGCTTGAACTGCTGTTTGACTAAGCTGGAAGTGCATCCAGGCCGGTGTCAGTTCATAAACATGTTAACTAGGCACTGAAGGGGCTGGTGGCAGCTAGAAAAACGCAGCTCCGATTCACTGAATTGCAGACCAGTTAGTAACAGTTTTTAGCAAATTAGCATGCTTCATTATGCTCATACTGTAGGATGATTTCAGTGTCTGCCTGGTTAGTTCATACACAAAAAAAATCCTGAGGCCAGGGTGTTTTCTGCTGACACCAAATGGCGCTTCCTAAATTATGTCTGACTGATACCACATTTTCATGTCTCTGACTGCATACTTATCTATTTCCAATTATGAGCCCTTATTATCTACTTACTCAGCTAATTTATTTTCACTGTGTTGCATCCAGGAGCAACTTTCTCTCGTTATATCCTTTAACACAAAGAAAGTTTACATATGAATATGCATGTCTTGTTATTAATTCTGCTCTTCAATGTAAACCCCGTACTGAATAATCTGCGTTCTCAGTGCTTCTGTGTTGAGGTCGAGGTCTGAATTGAGAGCCTGCTAGCCACGTTGCTGGGTGATTTAAGTGTTGTAGCTTCATTTTTGCCTCCATTAGCTCGCATAAGCTGAGGATTTAGCCCTGATTCTTCGTTTCCTGACCAGTTGATAAGAAGTCTGTCTAGCACTTACCAGCTTGTCTGTGAAAGCATATTGGGAATCAGCCTTGTACCTGCTGAGGTCTTAGATTGGATCATCCATGGGTGAGCCTGTGAAAGTGGAGTAGTATCTGTTCATGTCAAACTTCTCCATGCTTGGAAGGGTAAGAGGAGGAAAGAGGAAGAGTTGGAGATTTTTTGGATTTATGAAGTTGGTACAGGGGCTTCATGATTTCTGTTCTTCACATACTAATTCTGTTGAATCAGCACCTACTGGGTGCCAAGCCTACAGTAAGCTAGGTCGTGTTTCCATGTTCTCCCAGCTGTCTCTGTGGGTATTCAGTTGGTGCTGGCTTTCCCAGCGAGCAGCATAGAAGATGTAGTTCACCAGAATGTTAACAACATTTCCTCTATAATTTGGCCTATGGCCTAGTTCAGCCTTGCAGAGAAATTTAGTTCTCTGGGGTTTTTTCTTCATACTTTTTATAAAGCATAATACTGATAGCCTTTAAGGTTATGACAGAGAGGACTGTTCCACTCTTGCAGTAGCTCCAGTCTTGTCTTCACTTCTATACACATATCCCAAGAGCTCTGAGTCTCCAAAGCAACTTTTAGTCTACCTTTTTCTTTCGTTGTAAATGGACCTGCTTTAGAAGGGATTATCCTTGAAGAGCATGCAGAATGTTGCTGTTGTGTGGGTTAAAGGTGTTCCCTCTCCAGAACAGTCTCTCCAGTGCTCAGTGTATTTGCAGTCTTAACATTTTTTTCCAGTGTGAATCAAGAAAATGTTGAATAATGGGATTTGGGTCCTGACACTGTCTCAGTGTCACAGTTGTTAATGAAACATAGTTTTGATCTGAACTCATGACTTTGGAACTTCTAACCCCAAGTGACCTGGGAAAATCTCCGAGTTTCTTGCTTTTGGAGCACATGACAAGGTTATGCAATCACACATTGGCAAGGGAACGGCTGGGGAGTTTTATTCTCTTTTTGTTTCAGTTTACTTTGTTTTAAATTCAGTTCTGCTTGACAGTTTGCTTTTGGAGCTGAGTATTTGGGATTTTGTTTTGATTAAGTCGATGTGTTACCTTGTACAAGCCACACAAAAGGTATTTTATAAACATGTGTAGTAGTAAATGTTAAAAAAAATACTCCTGTAGTTAGAGTACTAAACTATAGAACAGTTGGGTGTTAGAGACTCTTATGGTGACCTTGACGTGGTATTTGATCTCTCCTTGTGTTAATCTGTAAAATGAGGATAAGAACATTCCTCTTGTCTGCCTTGATTATTTGAATTAGAGGTCTTTGGAGCAGGGTTTCTTTTACTTTGTTTCACAGCTATGACCAGGAAATCTTAGTCTTGGGGTTTAACCACTTCTACTTGTACCAAAAAAATTGCAGTGGTATGTGAATATCTTAATAACATCTTATTACTTTTTTTTGCCAAAGGAATTATGTTTTTATTGGCAAATTTATGGTGTTGCTTGTTCTGTACTTTCTAAATTTGTTTTTAATACTGGGTTTCAGATTGCAGTTCTGATGTGCAGCATTGATACTGAGAGCAACAAAAATAACCGAGGAGATGCCAGCTAAGGTGCTGCATGTTTGTTGGAGAGATTGGTTGTTGTTGTTGGGTTTTGGTTGGTGGTTTGGTTTTTTTTTTTTTTAATAGCACTTAGTTCACTTGAGGGTACAAATATTCATATCCAAAGAGTCTGGCAAGCACAGTGTGCAGTCCTACCATTCCTGATGGCTTCCCATGTTTCCCAGTCGTGAAATTCCATACATTCCTTGCATCCCAGCTGCATGCAGGAGCCAGCTCTCTGAAGACATGATGGCAGCTATTTTATATTGAGAAATGGGAGAACTTATGCTGTTGATCTCACTGGAAGGGAGGGCTTAGTGGGTTTGGTCATTACATTTGAGACCACAGAGTTCCTGGGTTCAGCTGCTTCTCCACCTGAAACAGTGAGTGTTGTGAGACAAATAAACCTGTTTTGAGTAGGGGATATTCAGTCAATTTAATTATTGGCAATTAATAGACTTTTAATTACCGATGTGATATTCAAAATAAAAGCAAGCAAACAGACGATTCGAGAAACACACCTCAACTTCTCTCTGGACGCTTCTCCTTCCCCTTTCTGCTCTCCAGTGCCCATGCCGTGCATTATGCTCAGTTCCTTTGGTGGGATGAGGGTGGCACAGGAGACTGGGGTCTAGGAGACTTGTTCCCATAATTTTGTTGCTCCTTTTTTCTCAATAATTTCACCATGGGTTCCCCTGCTGGCCACAGTCCTTTTAGGGTTGTAGCTCCTCCTGAGTTTCCTCTCTGTACATGTTCAGGGCAGCTAGTTTGCCTCAGCATTTCTCCTGCCCTGGCATAGTTTTTGTTTCCCTCCTACTCATGCTTTGGAGTCTCACCTGCCCTGGCAATGGCTCCTGTGTCTCCTCTGGTTTCTGGCATCCTTGGTGCTCTGCCATCTCTCTTGCATCTCCTGCTGAGTGGTCGTACTTTCACTGCTTACTGCCCGATTTTATGTATGTGTTTTTGCAGAGGTGCTATTAGTCCTCTCGTTCTGTTTTGATGTGCTTTGAGTCCATTTTGTCCATTGCTGAGCTGGTTGGAACCCACTGTGACCATTGCAGTCCCTGGCTACCTCCTACACACGTCACCACCGCAGCACTCTCGCTACCAAAGCCCGGCTGGGGATAGCGAATGCAAGGGAGTAGACTGCAAATTATATGGTTGGTTTTCTTGGATGAGAATTCAAAAGGCAAGGCTTTTAAAGAGAGAGTCTTGGCATAGTGAAATTGTGCACGGCTAAAATACATTAGGCTAGGCAAAGCAGTATTTTTCCAGAGAGATACAGGAAGCTTGGTAGGAAAGAACTTGCAAGTTAGGGCGATAATTTGGCCTGCCACTGTAGCAGAGTCAATTCTTTTTGTGGAAAAATTAATGCATACCAGGGGAAAAGACCAAGTTCCACTCATCAAAATGTGCTGTGCCCTTTGGGTGGGAGAAGCCAGAGAACAGGATTTCGTTGTTTCTGGGGGCAATCCATAAGTAATTTAAAAAGGATTATTTATAACAAAGTTGGTTTTCTACCTAGAGAACAGTCAGTATCCCCAAAAGGATGATTAATCCTTGCCTTAGTTGAGCCTGGATAGCTTTCAGGCTCACTGGGGATCTGGCTGAGGAGAACACTTAGGCATTGTCTTAAGCCTATTTCTCTTCAGCAGAGTATCTTGTTGAGTCTAATTGAATCGCTGGGATTTGAGCTAAGTAAGTGCTTCAGTGTTGTCACAAAGTTGGACTCCATTTTTGGAGGCTTTGTGATGTTTTTTTGCAGCAAAGCCGTGTATTTTATTGATAGCAGTCGTTTTGTGTTGTATGTTAGCTGCATTATTGTGTAAGAGACAGCAGGGAGAGAAATAATACTGGCTTTTACATGGGCTTTTCAGAAAGTGCTATAATCCCAGGAATGATAGGTGCCTTGTGTAGCTCAGTCTATAGTTTGAGGCTGTGTAGCTCAGTCCTTAGAAACTCCAGAAGTGGGGGTGGTACCAAATGATGGTCAGTTACAATATCCTTAGCTCAGTCGTGTAAGTTATCTGTTACTATATTCCACATAGACAGGAATCTTCTCAAAGCTGCGAAATAAGGAACAAGTGCTGAAATAAGGGTCAAACCAAGTAATGCCAGCTGTTGGGAAGTGAAATGTCGTGGTGTTTATGTTATACCAGTGCCTAATAGGCCAGGTTCATAAACACTGTCGCTGGGAGAGCTCCCCGATTCCCAGTGCAGTTAGCACCAGTTTGATATCGCAGATGTTAGTATGATCCACGTGGCAGTAGTGTGAAACTTTGTGTTAGTTCGGGGTCTGGTACAGAAGCGGGATCTTAAAAGGATATCAGGTTAAAGAAGTGATCCAAATATATAAATGCAGCCTTGCAGAACAAGGGCTATCTTTTATTACTGCTGGGTCGAACAAGAATCAGTAAAATGCTTGTTTGTTCAAAGAAGTAGTTGCTTTTTCTTGGGTTGGGTGGGGTTGGTTTGGGGTTTTTTTTCTGTCTGAAGGCACCTCCAAACAGGATTTGATGGATTTGACAGATTTGTACTTGCTATCCAGCACTTGAGGTGCTCGGCAGAGGCACAGGCTGTGTTCAGGAGTGCTGTGTTGGTCAGTGCATTCTCCCTGAAAGGCCATTTACCATATAGCGTTAAAGGTTGATAGGCTTTCAGAGCACACTGTTAGTTCCTGTTGAAATAGAAGGTCTGGGTTCCAACATGGGCAGTTAACCACAGAACAGGGCCTCTGAGATGTCTGGTTGATCAGCTCTGTACGTGGCAAACCATTCCAGGAGTCAGGAGCCACATGAGGAGTTATGTTGCTCATGAACGTGGCTGTCTATAGCTTGAGGCTATGTAGCTCAGTCCTTAGAAACTCCA
>NW_010248415.1:0-58114 GCF_000690775.1 Eurypyga helias
GGCAGTCTGCCTCCGTCAGTAATGGCTTTCGGAGTGCCCCCGGTGCCTCTCGCCGAGCTCGTCCCTGACGTGCTGAGGGAGTTTCCGGTCCGCAGGTGGCTGCGAAGTGGGCAAGGGCCCGAGCGGCAGCAAACCTTTCCTCTACGCTCAACTCCAGCGACCGGGGAGTACCCGCCTTTCCAGTCTGACTGCCCACCCCAACTGCCCGGAAAGTCCCTCAGCCCCACGATGGGTACAGCCAGTGTGGAGATGCTGCGGGCCCGGCTGCCCTCCCTGAAACACTGGCAGGGGGGCCGGAAGAGGGGTGCGCCGCGCTAAGAATCGAGTCAGTGCTTACCTGTGGGTCTCTGCCACTTCAGAACTGCTCTGGGAGGCTGCTCTGGTCTGTGGGGAGGCTGAGGTGGCAGAAGGGGCCCATTTGCCTCTAACCACCCCCCTGCAAGGCCTATACTGCAGCTGAGCCCAATAAGGTGACCTTGCTGAAAAACCTGTGTAGAACTTGGTGCTGTAAAGCAGAGACAGAAGACCTGTGCTGGATCCCAGTTGCAGCTGTCTAATCACGCAGGAAGAGGTTCCTGGACATTGTGTAAAAAACTAATTATTTCCTTACTTCTCTTGGATTGCTTTGTTTTCTGTATTTCATGCACAAAACCAGATTAGATAGTTTAACATTGTTTTGAGAATGGGACACTGAAAAAACACGGTGCTCTAGTAAAGTAAACTCAAATCAGCAATAATAAATTGTAAAAAATAGTGTACTTCTTTACCTTCGTACATTCCTCTCTCACCACCCTTGCCTGGTTCTTTTCCTTCTTTTTTCACGTCCTCTTCACAGGAAAGAATGAATACAATCTTCTGGTAATTGGTGGAGGGTCTGGAGGCCTTGCTTGTGCAAAAGAAGGTTTGTATGTATAAATAACTAACAAAACTTTTGTTTTAGCTTAAATGGTGTTTATGGAAACTAAGAGAAGTGTTACTGATAATGCTAAAGCTTTTTAAGAAACATAGTATATTTCAGTCCCTGCATATTAATAATTAACTCAGCTCTATACAGTTAATCTGCAAATTAATTCACACCCTCAGGTGGGGTGATCTTGTTTGCTTTCCCATTAAACTTTAAAAAAAAAAATTCTTCTTTTGTCATGGGAAAATCTGTTAAGTATTTATTTCACTGTTACTGAAAAATACTCTGCAGTGCCTCCATAGATACTGTATTTTTAAAATAATTTAATTAGTTCTTGTTTATGTATTAAAACAACAGTCCCTTCGGACTGTTTCCAAGAACTGTTTAACTGCTGCAGAGAACCTTGCCCCTTTGTAATGCAGTGTAACGTGCTCAGCAACCCACAAGGTTCTTAAACATCTCATTTGAGGTCAAATTGCATTTTCAGAGCTGGTGGAAACTGGAGGTTCTAGTCTGAGTTATTCACTGTCTTCTGGGGAATTTGCTGATTCCATAGGCAGTCTGGGTCCCTAGTCTGGCATCTTGCATCCTGGGTTAGACAGTATAAACCACCAGCTGCCATCTCCTGTACTCTCAATTTGTACCTGTGCCACTAAAAATGTTTAGGTTTGTGTGTTTCTCCTTCGTCTAAATACCTTGTCTTGTTGGCTTTTTTTTCTTTAAAGCTGCTCAGTTTGGAAGGAAAGTGGCTGTTTTGGATTATGTGGAACCTTCTCCACAAGGTACGGAAGAGAAATATTAGGATATTTGCATATGTGTATGAAGTGTTTGCCTAGGTGAGCATATTGCTCCAGGCAGCAAAGTGGCCAAAGCCATACTGCTTGTTTTGCTTGTAGTAAAAGTCCTTAAGACCAGCATGCTGTGCTGCTTGTTCCCTCCAGTGATGTCCCAGCTCTGCCTGGTTCCTCTGCACATTAAGGTTGTTAGCAGTGTTTGATGCTACTATTTCTAATAGACTTTGGACTTCAGTATGAGAGAATAAAAATATTGACTCTGTCAAAATGTCATTTATAATTTCTAAAAAATATCAATCTCATCATGTCGAGGCTCTTCATGTAAAACAAGATCTGCAAATGCAAATAAGCAAATGTAAATATGTAGTAACTGGATCTTCAGAGCTCTGAGAAACATCTTGAGATGGTTTGAATTTTAGAAGAAAATTATATAGAGATAGTTTTTATCAAAACAACTTAACATAAGCAGCGGTAGCAACTGATCTCTAGGAGAGAATAAACTGTGTGTTGTTTCAGAACTTTTAAACTAATTGCAGGAACAATCTAGTTCTCTAGGTAACCCAATTGCATTAAGTTACACTAACCTGATGCACTGACTTTTTAAAAAATTTCTTTCTATTTTTTTTCCCAAGGAACCAAATGGGGACTTGGTGGAACTTGTGTGAATGTAGGCTGCATTCCTAAAAAGCTTATGCATCAAGCAGCCCTTTTAGGGAGTGCCCTTAAAGATGCCCAGCACTATGGCTGGAATACAGCCCAACCTGTTCATCATTCCTGGTAAAGACTATTGCCTGTATCTACTCCTATGTGCTACAAATGTGTAACAACTTTTCCCAGTTGGTGTTTATTTAGGGACAATTAAGGAATTGAATATTGCATGAAGCCTTTTAGACTGTTCCTTGTTTAAAGCACAAAACTGTATTTACTGGTTTATCAGGGCAGATATTAAGTTGATTTGGAATTGATAATTTACTTTTATAACAAAAAGTATTGTAGGACATTCCTAATGTCTAGCAGTTGCTTGAATCCTTGAGTTGCATAATCTGAATTTCTAATGTGATGTCCTCACATTCGGTTTCTTGTTTGATGATAGGTCTGTGATGGCACAAGCTGTTCAGAATTATGTGAAATCCTTGAACTGGGGACACAGAGTGCAACTGCAAGACAAGTAAGACTGAAGTTCATCTTTCTTCCAATAGTCAAGGAGCTCTTCTCATTGTAGAATTGCTGAATTGCCTTTGGATTTTCTTAGTAGAGCTTTTATTTTGAGTTTGGAAGTCCTTTCTGCTCAGAACTGTTAAGTGCCCTTGCCAATATAAGTGATTTTCTTTTTTTTTTCCCCCTTCCTTTTCTTTTCTGGGAAATAGTGTGTGAAAGTGACCATATGTGAAAGCTTTCTAACAGTGTTAATGATCAGGGAATGATCTCTGATCTGCAGAGTTTTTGCATTAATACGAAGTAGTCAGGGGTTTTTCAAGGCAAATTTTGGTGGACAAGCTTGAAATTATATACCATACAGGCCTGCAGGTAACACTATACTAGAGCAGCTGATTTTTTGTTTGCTTTCAGTGCAGAAATGGTTTCAAGTTTTTTCAGCATGCAGTTCTCTTTTTAGCGAAATTATATTAATAGATCATTTAACAGGTACTAGTCTTGTGACTCCTGATGAGTCAAATGAGCATTGTATTAGTAATGTTACAGATAGTAGTAGTAATGCTGTGTTTAGTGGAAAACCAGGTACTAATCTTGTGACTCCTGATGAGTCAATTTTGTGTGCTTTCAAATGAGCATTGTATTAGTAATGTTACAGATAGTAGTAGTAATGCTGTGTTTAGTGGAAAACGTATCGTTTGAAGAGGTCAGTAACCGGATTCCAAAGCATGTTACAAGGTTAAGGACTCTGCTGTATAGAGGAGTTAACTGTGACACAAGAATTAGGTGACTAAATTTATGTGACAGAGCTGCAAACAATTCTATGAAATGAGATTCTGGTTTTTTACTTTTTTGTCCCTGTTTGCTATCCTTTTTCATAATTCTGATATGGAAAAAGTAGCTGATCGTATTTAATTCCTATTTTTCATTAAGTGTGCATTTATGTTGCTGTTTTCTTCCAAACAGGAAGGTGAAATATTTCAACATGAAAGGGAGTTTTTCTGATCCGCATACCATCTGTGGTTTAACAAAAGCAGGTAAAGAGGTAAGCTGCTGTGCTGATGTATGCAGTATCGTTCACTCCAAATATTTCGGGACTTCATATGTTGGTTTTCAGGTCAACTGGGAGCCAGATTCTACTTTTGCGAATTGCTTTAGTTATATTGGATTGTTGTGACAAGGGAGATTTGCATTTTCCACCCAGAGAAGATGTTTATGAATTTGGCTGTTGCCTACTGAGTCCCTAGCCCCTAACCTGTCAGTTAGATGCCATTAGTTTTTGGGTTTTTTTTTTCAGATGGAAATGCTGAGACAAAAGGATTGGGTTTTTTCTGTCAGCCATATGTTTTGATAGATACTTCTAGGGGACCAACAGCTCCTTGTTGCTCTGGGCATTAGATGAGCCTGAAATGTTTTTCTCCTTCAGATAAATTGTAAGGGTACTTAGCTTTCTAATACCAAATTGTGTATGGGAGGCAGTTATACTGAATGCATAGCTTCAAGCAACTGGGTCGCATAATAGAAAGGTGTCTATTTATGCATATTTAATGAGACTGAACATGCATTTTTAATGCTTTTTTTAGGATAATTATATAATGTTACTGGTTACTATCAGCTTGAGACAGCAAAAGTTTTTTGGGGTAGATGCCTAACATTTTCTAAAAACATGCCGCTTTGAGGTAGCTTAACTCTAGGCCTTAGAGGCAGAATTCACTTGCTGTGATCTCTGTGTTTTGCTCTAAAGAAAAATTAATTATAAAAAGCTTCCATTTGTGCGCAACTGTTGCTTCCAAGTAGTCATCAGAGTCTTGTCCAGTATAGGAACAATGGTAAGTTTAATATTAAACAAAGAACAGTAGAGAATGTGTGTGGTAAACTCCTGCATGTATTAGTTTGTTTTACCTCATCCTTTTTTTAAATGATTGCTGATTATTATGTCATATAAATAGCAGGTGATAGTGCCAGCTTTCTCATTTATCACTTGTTTGTACATAAGTAAAATCTAAATACGGATAAAAGGATTTCAAATGCCTGATTTTGATTTTGTATTTTTGTTTGTAGACTACTATTACTGCAGAAAACATTGTCATTGCTACTGGAGGAAGACCAAAATATCCTATGCACGTAAGTTACACTTGCCATCTGACAACTCCAATGCCATTACTGATTTTGTTGCAGATAATAATGAATGTTTGGAGGATGAAGAAGTTAGAAACTTCAGGTTGGAAAGGATCTCTAGAGGTCATCTAGTTCAACCTCCTGCTCCAACAGGTTGGGGTCAGGTATTTGAGTCGCCTGTAATGAATGTTTGGAGGATGAAGAAGTTAGAAACTTCAGGTTGGAAAGGATCTCTAGAGGTCATCTAGTTCAACCTCCTGCTCCAACAGGTTGGGGTCACGTATTTGAGTCGCCTGTGAGGTCAGATTGTGTTGCTCAGGTCTTTTTGCAGTCAGGCTTTGAAAATCTCCAAAGACAGAGACTGGGTAACATATCTGGGCAACCCCACATATAATCCCCTTGGTCTACTGGGGTATATTTCAGGTAATGCAGCCCGATTTGCTATTAGCTTTCTTTGCTGCAAGGACTTGCATTGTACATTCAAGATCTTACCTGTGTGTTCGTAGGTTGCAGGTGCACTGGAGTATGGAATCACAAGCGATGATCTGTTCTGGTTAAAAGAATCTCCTGGAAAAACGTAAGATGCTGGCATTCATACTTTTTATTGATGGCAAGGTGAAAAATGTTCAAAGTTGTGTTTTATATACCAATTTTTCTCTGCTGTTTTCCTTCTGAGAATGTTTGCTTTGTGTCAACATCACACTATCAATCAAAAACTATTAGTAACTAGTAGATTCCCCTCTCCTTATGAAATTCCCTTCTAAAATTAAATTAAATAGGAAATTTCACTGTCATAGGTGACTTGTTTGCTGTAGCAATTATATGTTGAAGTCACAAGAGGGCACCATGAACTTAAACAAAGGCTGTATTGTCCTTACTCTTTGCTGCTGGTGTAGGTGAAATTGGTCTTCAGTTAGGAAACAAAATCCACCATAACATTGTGTTCTCTTAAGTGGTGGCAGTTCTGATAACCCAATTGTCTCACCATATTTTATTTTGTTAATTTTGCCTTTTGTTATGCTTTGAGAGATATTAACTAAAATATTAAAAAATTGTTTTAAATGGAGGTACTAAAATGCCGTAGTCATTGCACTACAAAGATGTTTTCTGATGCAAATAATGCTGATAGGAAATGTACATTATCTAGCATGAAAGTCAGATAATACTTTTTTTTTTTATTATTTTCTCTATTGAGAAATTATAGAAAAAGCAGGAAAAGGGATTTGAAACTATAATACTTGTGTTTTGAAAGGAAACAGCTGCCATTTGTGTCTCTGACTTTGTAACAGAAAAAATGCATTGTGTTAAGTTAAACATCAGATAGATATACCAGGCGCCTTGGGACAGTTTAAGAAGGAAAATAAATTTGCTGTTTGTAGTGTATCAGTCACCTCTTGATTTTTGAGAGCATGATGTATTATCAGGAAATTGTTTTAAAAAAAAAAAAAATCCAAAAAGCCCACCACCAAAACTCCATACAAAACCTGAACATAAGATTTATCCCTCTGTTTCTGTGAAAATGTGGCTTTTGTCCAGTTGCTGCTAATGCAAGTTGTAACAGTGTAATGTGGGAGTCTAGTGTTTATATGTTGCATTCCTGAGAGTTAGTCAAAATAAGCCTGCAGGGGCTACAGTAGCATTTCTGTGCTTTATCAGGCTGTGTCCTAGCAAATGAAGGAAGGAGTTGTTAAAGGTTTGTTTCTGTCAGATTTGTTTCTATTATAAATATTCCCCAGGTTCAGTTTAACACCTTTTGTTTTTAGTCTAAGCCGTGTTGTACTTACTCTTTCTTTTCTTCCTCTCCAAATGTAGATATCTCAGCTACAAATTACATGCCTGGGGGTTATAGAACTGTCAGTCCTGCAGTTATTCATATTAAAAAAAAAAAAAAAAAGGCAGCAAACCGTTAACCAGCTTAAAAGTCCCTGAGATATATAAACATTGTGAAGAAATTCCTGCTACTGAGATGAAGGGGTTTGGCAGAGTGAATTAGAAAAGATGCCTTGAAATGCATGTTGAGAATGAGTGAGAGATTGAGCAGGTGTGAAGGAGGGTGGGTTCTGCTTTCTTAACTTTTCTATTAGACACTGACAATGCCCAGGAACCCTCTACTTTGTAGAAGAAATTATAAATGATCTGCTGCTGAATTACTGCCAGCTGGCATCTATTTTTCATCTAATGAAAAAGAAGAGCAAACATTTGCCCAAATTACAGATATTCTCAGGCTATTCCCTGTGGATCTCCAGCAGATATTTCTTTATGGGCAGCATGTGGCTTTTTGCAACACTTCCTAGGAGCTATGTGCTAAAAGAAGGGGTGATCATCCATTCACAAATGAATCAGATGCTGTATTGCTGGAAAATATTATTTCCCCACTGTGGTAAATTGTTTGTTAAACATAAAACCCAGACTCACAGATTTTAATCTCTGTACCGCAACCTGTTCTCTGTACACCTTCACAAGTTGTATGCTTTTTATTATAGGATAGACAGATGATATCTGGGGTCTTTTGTGAGAAAACATGTTGCACTGACCCTGCAGTTCCTGGAGCCCACCAAGCAGCAGCCCCCATATCTGCACTTGTTGGAAGTTTAAGAGAATCCCTGTTAGAACTGGGAGATGGTACAGATTTGTGGTCTCTACCTTACCCTAAACTGGGTAGTGTTTCACCTACTGTTTTGCTCTGCTCTCTCAGCATAGGATAGACTGTATGAAAAGCTTTTTAAGTATTGCACTTGTTTCTCTCTTGCAGTATGATGGAAGAATAACTTTTCTAGGAATATGTGGCTGGTCAGTGACAGGGATAAAAGAGAAGCCAAATTTGCTGCCTGCAGGGCTCCATCATCCTCTCACATTTGTTTTCAGTTGTCATACAAGTTCACATGTAAAATATTTTCCTTTTCGAAGGTTCTTGATGTCCTGTAATACACATTTTTGTCTGTGTGTGTGTGCCAGTGGTTTTCCTGGTAACAGGGTGGAGGCAGGATCATGCTTTGTAAATTTTAGTTAAAATCAAGGAATGATATATCCTTAAAAAGAGACTGCTGTGCATGCACAACTTTCAGCCTTCAGTTTGTGTGTGTCTTTCCATGGATTTAAGGGTTTGTGTTTATTTTGTGAAGCACCATACTAGCCTATACTACTTCAGCCAGGAATCAAGCACAATGTAGAATACTAAACAGTCTGGGTTGTGTAGGTCATGGATTGATATTTCAAATGTGTTCCTTCCTGGGATCTGACTACTTTCCATTTTTACCAGTTCAGAGCATGTTTTGTCAAAATAGTTTTGCTTTGTTGCTTAGAGGTTTTGAATTAATGGTGGCACAGCTGCTGAGGGAAAAGGTCTCTGCTTAATGGATTATTGCCATGCAACTGTGCTCTCTGCTGGAATTGTCATTTCTGTTGCTAAAACCTTTCTCAAAACAGTCAAACAAGTTTGGATATGGGTAAAAGAAAATTATAAAGTTCTGTGTTTTATCCTTGTAATGCTTATGCTTCCTCGCTTCTCTTCCTAACTTTAAAGGACCTATTTAAACTCTGATTATGTAAGTTTGTATTTTGAGTTTTTAAAGTAAACTTCTAGCTTTCCAAAATACAATTAGCAAACTACTTCTTCCATACCCAAAAATCCAAGGGTAGAGGTTTTTTTTAACTTTTCAATATAACAATCATTTGAATATAGACATGGTTTAAAAAAAATACCCCAAAATAATCAGAAAAGAATGTGCCAGATACTCAGGTGCGTTCTGAGTGTTGTGGTTTTGTGGTGTTGCTTTTTGATGAAAAGTTCTTTATAAAGCATGTATTTCCATGGATGAAAATCATAGTCAGAAAGAGCCTAACATTCTCGTAGTAACTAGAAATTTTGATCCCTAATGATGCTTTTTTCTACCTCAAAAACTTAACAAAAGACTTTGTTGTAAGTGGAAGTATTACGTGGAATGCATCTCCAAGCTGTGAGATTTTAACAAGTGTGCGTAACACATGAATAGCACAGGAATGTGAGTGCAGCCTGCCCAGCAGCTGAGTGACACTGGCGGGCTGGTTGGACCCACTTTTACCCCCAGAACGGGGACTGAGTGTTCTGCTTTTTGTGTACCCAGCAGGCGTAGGGAACTGAAGATAGGGTCAGAAGAGAGAGGACTGCTGCATTGTATAGGGCATCTGGGTACAGGCATGGAAACTGCTGTGCAGGAGAGCTGATATAGCTCATAAATTAAAAGTGTTGATGGATGACTTTGGTTATATTCTTGATTGAAAGGGTGTAAAATAAGGAGAGAGATGGGACCTGTAGTTTTATTTAAGTTCGAAAATGGATGCATTTGGTAAATACTAGTCCAATCTATTAAATGGATGTTCTGTTACTGTGTATACAAACTTTTAAGAAAGAAGGGCAAATATTTGGCATTTGGATAAATAAGCTTATGAAAAAGCAGATGGTTATAAATCAAAATTAAATTTAGCAATGAATAAAATCTTATATTGGGAACTGAAATCTACTTGATAGGAAGATGATGAATTTCAAATGTGCTTAACTTCTGATTGTGATATTTTCGTAATAATACATATTAAGTAATTAAGATACCTCTAGAAATTTTGAGATGTACTTGGGTTCTCACAAGGCTGCTGCATGTCTGCATATGTTGCCCACTGTCTAGGAGGCAGTGGTGCTAGGAGGCGTCAGTAGTAATAGGCACTGGGGGAAAAACCTGTCAGTGTCCACTCCTGATGTTTCCAATGGAGGTACATCATAGAACAGAATGAAAATATTTGTGATGCCTCTTAACCTTGCTAGTTTCTATGAGTTTTTCATGGCTTTCTTCACTTAGTCTTCCAGAGTATATGTTTAAAAGTCTCTTTACAATATAAAAACAATTTCTTATGGCTTACGTACTTTTTATTACAAGCCCACATTATAGTGTTTTCTTTGTTGGAGTTGACAAGTTATGCTCTTCCCATGTAACAACATTAGATCCACACCTCAAACCTGTAATTTTGTAACTATACATATTTCAGAAAATAACTTTTCAGTTGTGCAGAAATGTGCAGAAGCTCATTCCACTGCTTTATTCTTTTTTTTTCATGTAACAGGTTGGTTGTTGGAGCCAGCTGTATCCTTTGAAAAAACTGTGATGATTTATGATTATGAGCTGCATAGCTGTCTTTCCTATGAAAGCTCAATTTTCAGAATTCCTTTGCTCATGCTCTGTAGTTGAGTTGGTAATACAATCGTAATAGTTTTCTTTGCAGTAGCGTCATGGGAATTAAAGTCAGCTGAGGATAAATTCTCCAGCTCTTAAAAACAATGTTATCTATGAGGAAAATATTGTAAGGCTTTGGAGTTTAATTCTATGCAACAAAGCAAGTTAAAGATGATGTCTGTGTGAGAAGAACTTGATAGCTCTAGGTAAAAAGCCCAGTTGTATACTACCTTTTTATATTGCACTTACATAAAATTATTGTCTATATTTCCTTAACTGATGCTTCACCAGATGTTTCACTTGAGTGTGCTGGTTTTCTAACAGGCATTGGATTGGACACTACAGTTATGATGAGGAGTATCCCACTTCGTGGGTTTGATCAGGTGAGTACAAAATATCTTACATCTCCTTATATATCAAGTATGTTAAAAAACATACTTGATTATTTTTGTCCCCTAAAGAAAAGGTGTTGTTGGCTTCTCCAGACATTTCCTAGGACATGCTTTATGAAGAGAAACTAAATATTAACTCTTGTTTTCCTATCAGATCTCTTCATACTGAACTCAGAAAAGTAAATCTTTTTTTTTTTCCTCCTGCTTAATTGAAAACATAATTGAGAAGGTTGAGAAGCAGGGGAGGAATTTGTGCCACTGGTAAAAACATTAGACAGTCTCTTTAAAATAATCCTGAACTTCTAGGAGTTACAGATAATGATTTTTTACGTAAATTATTGGACTTAACCAGGTAGTTCAATGTGGAGTTCATGATGATGAATATAAATAAATCACTGAGCTGAAAGATTGTAATGACATAGGAGTTGGAGATCTTGACCTTGCTACTTCCAACAGTGGCAGTTATAACTACGTTAAAAAAATATATATACAGTGATCTCAGTAGAACTATCAACCTTAGACTGGAGAAAATTTTAAAGCAAAAACTTTCAGGCAGGGAAATTTACAAAGAAAAAAACTGCATTTCAAAATTGGGAAAGATTTTGGATAGTTTTATTTAAAAGTATAAGCGATCATGATTGTGCTGACAAAACAAAAACCAGTTTTAGCCAGAAACCTAGTCCTGTATAAATAGAATAAAAGCAAATAGACATAACAGCAAAAAAAGACAAACCCAGAGGTTTTATATAAGATCTGTGTAAAAAGTATAACTGCTTAAAGAAGCAATAGAAGGTGATATAGCAGGTTTATGTTAACGACAAGTTACTGGTTCCAGTAAAGTTGTGACTTGGATATGAGTTTGTAGCCTCTATTATACAGGTTAGATGATCTCACTGATAGCCTGATAGTCCTTTTGGTCCCTAGGTCTGTAGGAAGAGTATGTTGAAGGTGATTGTGAACCTTCTGTCCCTGCAGGATTTGATACTAACACTACTTTGAAGGGAAACTTGCTGTAATATTCTTAAATCAGTGAGATTCTGGGTTTTCACACACATGTGCAGTGAACTTTCTCTTTGAAGTTTCCAACAGATTTTTTCTCAGGCAAATAACTTTGGAAAGTGTCAGCCTTAAGAATGAAGATTGTGTTGTGTTAATCGCTGGAAAATAGTCTTTTCAGAATGGGAATGAATGCCTGTTAATTATTGCTGGTATCATGAATTAGGATTTCTCTTTAATGCTTAATTGTAATAGCGTGAAACATTTACAGGCCAAAGTCAATGAAAGAGTGATAGAATCCTATGGACTTGATTTGAAGGACTTCTTTGCACACACAGTGTGTAGCAAATTTATTTTTGTCTGTAACAGCACAGTTTTTGAGAGTATTGCTGTTAGAGGCAGCAGTGACAACTACCACATCAGGTAGTGACAGCTCCTGGTTGCATGCCAGCCACTCCCACTTTGAAGTGGCTTCCTTAAAACTAGTGGTATGTGTACCAGAGGTTGCAAAACATTGTATAAGAATGTGTCTTGGGATTTACACTCATCATTGAAGAAATCTGCACCTGTAACAGCATGAGATCTGAGCAAGCAGGGAATAGCGTTAAGAGTATGAGGTAACACTTCATAAAACATTTACAGTAGGGTTTTTTTGAGATCTTTGTGGGCAGGAAGAGCACAATGAACATTTCAAAGTTAAGAAAGTATTAATAGAATTAAAATACTTAGGTTCAGTCCGTAGCCATATAGAGTCTGATGGAAACTGGTCAGTGAGCTATCATGTTTCTGACGAGATACAACCCTGCTGTTGCCTTCATGTTAGTTAATATCAACTTTGAAAATAAAGTTTTGTAAGCTGAAAGCTTGTATGTAGTTGTTCTGTGTGAGGGGTTTTGTGATAATATCCTATAAACAATAAACAACTTCTGTGACATAGCGCAACCAGAATTACTGGAGTCAAAAGCAGTAACATCTTTGGATAAACTTGTCACTGTGATACTTCACTACTTGACTGTGCTGTGGCATTATTTCAAACAGGCTCTTAGGACAAAAGCATTAGTTCCTTTTGTAGTAGAACTTTCCTGGAAACCTTAGTGATTCATAGTCATTGGAAAGAAATGACAGGTGTCATGGCAAAAGGAAATATTTTTCTTCCTTAATTTTATGAAGGTATTTAATTCTCGTCAAACTTCCAGAAAATGATAATTAAGATAATGTTAAATTGAATATGCTCTAAAAGCTATTTTTGTCTAAGCATAAAATTATTTAAAAACAACTGTTTTATGCATATACTATTTCACTTTTTTGAAAATAATTTGAACGTTCAGATGCAGATGCCTTTTGGAATGGAGTTGCAGATCATAGTTGCTCAATACTGTTTTATTTTCAAGAAAGTGAAATAGTATACGCATAATTTGAACGTTCAGATGCAGATGCCTTTTGGAATGGAGTTGCAGATCATAGTTGCTCAATAAATTAACATGTGTTGACAATGCATAGTAACTAAGTGACAAAGAGTGTTTGAAATGCACAGTGTATTTACTAGAGTTTTATGAAGACAGCTGAAGGAAGGTATTACATTAAAAGCGTTCATATAGCTAAGAATAAACATTTTTTTCCCCCTAATCAACAGCAAATGGCATCTTTAGTAACTGAGCACATGGAATCATATGGCACAAAATTTTTAAAGAGATGTTTCCCAACCAAAGTTGAAAAGTTGGAGAGCAACAGATTGCAAGTCACCTGGAAAAATACTGACCTGGGTACAGAAGACACAGATTCCTTTGACACACTGATGTGGGCAGTAGGTAAACTTGATTATATTAACTTTCGTTTTGCAATGCTTTCCATTCTGAAAATGAATTCCCTTCATCACTTTGTAAGGGGCAAAATAGCCTCCTCCTCTTTTATAAAATACTAAGTATTTAGTGACCTAAACACTGATAGATTTTAATTCTTTTCTGGCATGCCTGACTTGTTCACTTACAGTCTAAAACCACATGAAGTTACTGCAATGGAAGAAATCCATGGTAACTACTTTTGCATGAAATGCAGTAAATGTGAGACCATTTAGTGTTCCTCACATTTACTAGAGGGTAAGAGCATGAATTCAACAACCTCTGTGGTGCACGTACTGTTCTCTAAGTCCATACTCTTGACTTATTCATGAAGCTATTCACTACACGTTCCTATTTATCCTGTTTAAGAGGTTACCATTTCTTTTAGGAATATTTCTGAACTGTGCTACATAAGTTTGTTACTGCAGTCATTATCCAATTTGGAGAAAGAGAAGTATTTGTCCCTAAAAAACTGAGCTTATTGCAGGGAACCTTGGAATTTTAGAGCTTTTTGAAATCTGTTTAGGAGTTTTGATGTATCTCAGATCCCTCGGAACTTACATACGAGGTCTAAGTCAGAGTGAAACAGTTTAAAAACAATTTTGTGATGAATGACTATGAGCATGGTCACCAGAAATGGGAATTAAATCTGTTTTTTGCCTCCTTTGAGTCAAATGCTATTTCTTGTGAGGATTAACACACTATAGGATATATGGTACAAGGCTCCGACCTGCAGGAACGAAAATATTGTCTTCCCAAGCTGATCGTTTGTTGCTGTTATGAGTTGGCCCTCAGTTGCTATAGTGGTTCAGATGGACTGCAGGCTCACCAGAGCAGGAGACCTAGTCTTCGCTGCTTATAAGGCTTTGTGAATATCTGGAATTCTAGATAAATAATGAATGGCTAAAAATAGTAATGATATTGGGCAAATAGATGATATCTGGCGAACAAATAAATAGGCTTAAACTTACCACCCAATAAATCTGTTTTGATGCACAGGAATGATTAATTTTACTAGCAGCTTTAGCAATTCCTTTACCTACTTCATCTTTTTGCTATTCCTTTTATCTGACACTACTGTTTTAGAGTAATGGGGAAAGGGTTACTCTTTCATTTGTTGATAACAGATAAAGTTAAATTCTTGTGGTTGTAGAATAGATCCATTACAGGAAACAGGAACAGATCATTTACAGCTTTTTGCATTTTGCTCAGTGGACTAAATCTGTTGTCCTGTTGTTCCTTTCCCCTGGTTAAGTCAGCTTTATATCTTTCTAATATGCCAGAGAGCAGGTTGTGTGTTGTGACATATGTTTATTTCACTTACTGTGATTACTATTCTCTTAGAAGTGCTACGGGCTTCTGTAAATTGGTTCTGGTGAGCATAATCCATTATTATAGTCTGTTTCCACAATCAAAGGCACTACTGCTTACCAAGAGCAAAAAAGATCAAGCTATCTGGAGATGTGACAATTCTGAAAATTGTAGAATAATATTCATGAGGTGAGATAAAAATGTTGCCAAAAAGTGAGTTTCTAAATGCTGTGTTTCATTTTTCTCAAGCTTTCTGGTAAAAGTACACTGAGGTTGACTCACACCTATAAAATGTCAAGTCAATTTGTTTACTTTTGTCAAAGATGGACAAAAGAGCTATTAAATTGAAATAATAAGGAAAAAATCTTAGTTTAGTGTTAATGGAATAAGGTTACATGATATACTATTGCAACTCAGTTGTAATTTAACTCCACTCACTATTTTAATACGGAGGAACTAAATGTATTATATTTTTTGTCATAGATTTGAGTTACAGTCCATATTTACAAACTGCAGAAAGAACAGTTTGAGGGTTTGGGGGTTTGTGTTGACTATTTTTTTTTCCCAGTGTTCAAATTGACACTCCACCCTTAAGGATTAAACACACTAACAGTTAAAGCTAGTTAATTGATGTGCAGTTGGCATGATTCATTGTTTTGCTCTGTATCAACACACCCACACCAGGTGTCTCAGATAATAGGCTGGGAAACTTAGTAGTGTTTAGGATTTCCTGTCTGCAGATGGGCCAGTTACAATACTGATTGAAGAAAGTCAGCTTGTAGAATTAGTTAAAAAGCAGCCACTATTGTTAACAAATCATAACCTGAATTATACTAGATATTTCCTTAATTTTTGTAAGCACTTTGTGGAATTTTCATAAGATTCTGTGAATGACGTTAATACATTTATCGACACAGTGCGACATAGTTTGAGCTCAGTAAGTTACAGTATTATCTCTTCATCTAGGCCCTTTTCAAAAAAATTACATTGTGTTTCTGTGAAGAAGAGTTTTGTTTATCTTTTGGTATAAGTAATCTTCTGTTTGTATCGGTAAGCCAATAAAATCAGGCATAATGCTCTCTTTTCTTCTCTAGCAGCCTTTTTGAACCAGTCAAAATATTTGAGGGGAAAAAAAAAATCTCATTTTGATATCCTTCAATGTAATTTAAATATTTCAATTCAAAGCGTTTGTAGGTAACTGTTATGGGACTGTGTTACCTTGCTGAGTGACTATACAGTTACATTCCAGATCAGTGGAACAGCTCTTTCTTAACCTTTATTTGATTCTGCCTGTCTAGTCCTATAATGTCCTTCTGTCTTTTACTAGTGCTCTATCTAATCTTATGCTTTCGTGAGAATTCCCTGAAATTATGAGCTTTGGGATTTTTTTTTTCATTCAACATGGAACCAATAAACTTATTTTAAAGTATTTATTTAAAATATTACAGTATTCCCCTTCTCCTTAAGGACCTACAAAAAATCATATGTTAGCTGCCTAATATACCTGACCTGCAAAGCAATGGTGTGTGCATGTACAATTTAACACAGGGTCTTCATCCAAAGAAAAGGGTAGAGATTGACATCTTTATGATAAAACAGATAGAACTGCTGAGCTGCAGAGCAAAGGTGCAGGAGATCTGGCTTCATAGAGTAGGCTTGTTTCAGATATTGGAGGACTGAAACCTGTGGATTGAATGCTGCAGATGCAACACTGCAGCTAATATATAAAGGAATTGGTGTGTAGTATTTCCATTTGATTTTGCAATAGGTGGCAAAAGATCATTGCTGTAACTGGAATTTGATTATTCACAAAGTCCTTAGAAAAGATACTGACTTCCTTCATATCTAATGGGGTCTTACTGTGTACAGGAGCAACACTGTATTGATGATTAAAACAAGCAGGTGTTTAAAATAACACCCTAGAATTGGTTTGACAGAGAAGGTGAGGTAGTGTGCTAGTAAATTCTTTACAGAAAGCCATGACCAGCAGCAGATTATAAGTTTAACTTTACAAAAAGAGGGATCGCCCTGATGAGAACAAAGGAACAACTATTCTCAAGTTCCTTTGCATTCATAAGTTTAGAGGAAAGCCATTCTGTCTTTGAAATAATACAAGCTTTGCTATAAAAAGGAATTAAAGCTTTAGCTCAGTGTAAAGCTGAGCAGGTTTCAGGTGTTGCACATCATGTGCTGTCAAGCATTTTTTTTTTTTATAGTAGTCGTCTTCAAGTCTTACAACCAAATCAGGTTGGATTAACTAAGAAAACAGAAATTTTGTTTGGAGATTTTCTTTGAAAACTCCCATATGGTAAAATATTGATGTGGTCTCCTGTGAGGATATCTCTGCCAGTATGTATAGAAAAGGGGATGGGCTTTTAGAGTCATCTTTGCAAAGAAAGTCTGCCATCCTGTTTTTAAGCTTTGAACTGTTCAGTGAAAAATAATGCACCTTGGTTGATCTTAGACAACTGTTAGTGATGGGTCTGTGTATTCAACTTCCCATGTCTCATTAATTTCAATTCATTACTCTCTTGGCAAGATGTGGTTTCTGCAGTCCTAATGAAAATTGTTCCCATTACATCAGCCAGTGCTTTTAATTTTTTTCCCCAATATCGAGTTTTAATGATGTTCAGGCAGACTTTATTCAACAGGGTAATTTTTAATGTGCTAGTAATTTATTTGCCTTGAGTGAGTCTTGGATAGTACTTTTTCCTTCTATAGTTTAACCCACCCGTAAACTTTGAGTGTAACTGTTATTTTATGCTACATATTTTACTAGCTTGTAACTACAAAAACCTTCATGCTGAGGAAGAGTTAGATGCTAGGCTGTGCCTCTAACTGAGTGTAAAAGAACATTTTGGATTCAGAACTATAAGGTGCTATTTGAGTTGCTGGGTAGTGGCTAGCCTTTACCGGGATGGCTGTATAAATAAATTAAATACGGTGGGAAACGCTCCAAAGTAATTTCATGAAACCAGTATAATTACTATGATGTCTTCTACAGAATGTAGGTTCTGTTCACCCAGAAGTGTCTAGGTGATTGAAACCAATGACCTCACTTGAGAATGGTGGTTGGATACTGGTTTTTGAGACTGCACAGCTATCCTTTAAGGGTGTACAAAACCTTTAGCTAAAGCAAACTTAGTGTGTGAGAATTAATGTAAAGTGAATAGTAGCTTTATTTTGAGAAAATATTTCCAGCTGACTTTCCTTCATACAGGACCTTGAAAACAAAACAAGTAGAAGTCTGTCCCATGCTGTAAGGTTTTCATTTGGTTGCAAGTCACTTGGGGTTGCTGCTTGTTGTTTGTGTAGGACCAAAGCGACATGTCTCCAGATGCAAGTAACTTCAGATGGGCAGTGGATGGTGATGGCTGAGTGTTTACTGATTGCGTCATGGCTGCCACCAAGCTTTCTGCTGAGATGACTCCTCTGTGTATAAGTATTACTAGTCAGTGCTACAAGTGAGAGTAGAGCTTAGGAGATGTGGTAAAGAACTAGCTACTGCCCTAGCACGGACGATTTTTTTCTCAACTTGGGGCAGGTATGCTGAAAGTTTATCAGAAATGAATGAAATAATCAAAAGCATCCTTGTAAAACTGGTAGACACTGCTGTCAGTGTGCTAAGGGTTCTGAATGGTTTTTTTTAACCTTTGTTAATCCTACTGTAGTCAATATTTTCTTGTAATCTGAACATTAGTTACACTGAATTGGTCTTTATTAGTTATTATCAGCTGGCTATGTTTAGTGGACACCTTGTGGGTTTTGAGGAGGGATTTGAAGGAGGGAAGACTAGTGGCCTTGAAACTAATCAGGGAAGTGTGGTAGGCACACAGACCAAGATGACAGTGAGTACCAGGACTGGGAACACAGATGAGATTTGGACTAAACTCAAGCTGAGGTCAGATTGGGTAAAGTTATGAAGTGATGTGTCAAAATGTCAGTGTATAGGGAAGGAGTAGCAAAGACTATTGGGCTATATGCCAGAACCATCCTGTCACCCTGCCGTAGCCTCACAGTGGCCATCTGCAGTATCATGCCTGATAATAAAATGCTTGGTTGGCTCTAGTTTGGATTTTTCAAAAGCTGGGGGGCAAACAGACATTCCAGCTTCTGTGATTAAGAAAATGCAGAAGACCCATTTTAAAATTCTGCTGTCACCTCCACAGTTACCACCCTGGGAAATCTTACTGTATGCAAGAGTATGCTATCACTCGTTTACTGCTGCTATTGGCTTGACTATGGCTGTTGCTGTGGTTTCTTCTCAGCTTAGCTGCTTTAGTCTCCACTGTTGAAGGTCCTGCACCTGAAGGTCCAGCCTTTGCCTTACTATGTGGGCAAGTGATTACCAGAGCCCCTCAGCAGATGATGGGACAGAAATGCCACATCACAACATAACCAGCCTAGCACATATCTGAGATGGGTGATGTAACCAGTCTCTTGTCCCTCTCTGTAGCTAAGCTGGCTGGCAGCCCCTTAGGAAGCCATAAACTTATTGTTAGATTTTTCAAAAACAGATCAAAAAGCTGTTTTTTCTTTTGAAGTTAAAAGCAAATGGGACAGGCCCTCAAAGAAGGGGTCTGTGTGGTTTTCACAGCTATGTGGTTACTATGTGGATCTATTAAAGATGAGATTATGTTGTGATATTAAAGTGCAGGAAGGTAAAAAAGGTAACTTTTTTGTAGGGGTCAGATTTAAATTGGCACGTTTCTTCTGGATGTATGGCATAATATCTCGCTGTTTTGAATAAAAGCTAAATCTAGTCTTTTGTCTTACAGAATCATACACTCCTTGTTCTGTGGCTGTTTCAGGGCAGTGGACATCTTCAAACTAAAAGCACATGTACTGGCAATAGGGGGAGGAGGTGGGGGGCCATCTCTGTGAGTGCCTGGGAGGATTTGGTGTAGTTTTGTATTGCGCTCTGAATCTTAGAAACAAGCTGTAAACTCATGCTTTCTTGAAGCTAGAAATGTAAAAAACTCAGGAGTTATGGGTATGAACAAATGTCCTTCTGTTCCAATACTACTGAGAAATTGTGAGAACCAATTCTATAATACAAGTAACTGAATGTTGGGAAATATCTTAATGTCGTGACTTTGGCATTAAAAGTTACCAAGACACATTGGATAATCATGAAACTAAGCTACTGAATTTGAGGTGAAGCAAGATCAATAAGTAGTTCTGACTTATGGATGTGAGACAGCATGGGGCTAAAGGCCAATAAAGCGTCAGTTCAGGTTTTAAATGTTTTGGTTTTGCTTTCAAAAATAATATTTAGGCAGTTAAGTTGAGAGAGAAATTTCACTGTGTGAGTAGCAACACATTTTTTATAACTCTTCGCTATTAATACCAAGCTGTACACATGTTAAAATAGACTGGAATTGAAAGGTTAAGTGTTATGCTGCAGATCTGATAAACTCAGCTGTTGTTGTCACAGCTCTTTAAATGACTCTATTGACAGTTTTTCTTTTTTTTTCCTCTTTCAGTGCCTGCCATTGCGTGCTAAGCTTTCTCTTGGCTCTGCCTGGCAGGAAAAAGGGGAAACTAGAAAACCCCATTAGTTGTCCATTTGCAGAATATCCAGGCTTTACTCTCAATACACAAAGAAATACAACGGTAGGAAGTTGTTTCACATCCGAGCCAAGATAAGGTCCTGGAGGTTTATTATTTTTGTTGCCTGATAGCATCAGGACTGGGGAGCAGGGGGCAGAGAAGGAACAGCAGATCAACATCCCATGGGGACAACAGAAGGGAAGACAGACAGATAGCCAAGTGCCGACAGCTTCAGTCAGTACTCCCAGAGGAAGTGTTGGTTTCACCAGATGAAATTAATACACAGAAGTCTTTACAGAGGCATTCAGATGTGACATTGTTTGGGGGGCCTGGCTATATGGCAGATGTATAAAGCAGTGAATCATATGTTTACATATAATTAGGTCTGTATTGACAAGCCAGGTTTTCCTTTTGTTTAATAATTTCCTACATTAACATCAAAGAGCTTGTTTTTATAATGAAAAAACATTTCCCTTTTTGTTTTGCTTTGCTATAGCTCTGTATTAACATCAAACACAGTCATGACTCACGCAAGGGAGACCTATATAAGTAGATGTCAGTATATCCATATTCATTGATAGCCTCTAAAAATTGATGCAGTATTATAAAATTTCCTTCATTTGGATATATTCAGGTAATCTTTTCTATGTGATCCTGTGTGTCCCTACAAATTCTGGGTGTAATTTCACTATGTTTATTAACTTTCAAATACATTTGAAAAATTGGGTGGGATTTAGGATTCCCATTCCTGGGTCAGGAATTGCTTTGTTAGATACTGTATAGCAAGCTCAGTGTAATGTTATAAAGACTTCAGTGGTCTAAGTGGTAAAACTATGCAGAAAATGCTACAAAAATACTTTTTAAAATATGATCTAATTTAAAATTGTTGAAAAAGGAAGCTGTAATAAAATCTAGGCTTGGTAGAATTTGCCTTTTTTTTAATCCATTTAAAATAGTGTTTCTAAACTCAAGGAATAGTGTTTCTAAACTACACAGAAATAACTCATATACAGAGTTTGAGCTAGATCAGCATTAAGGACTTGAGAACAAAGTTGGTAATTTTTTCATCCATGGTGAGGGAACTAAAAAAGCTTTAAGATAAGTGTATCTTGTGGCTAACAAGAAAAAGAGGACTTCAGGAATGTTTAATGTTTAATGTTGAACAGCATTATTAATAATTTTTATCCACAAATGTGCAGAACAGGCTCTTTGTTAGTATTGAGTGCCACTTAGTTCATGTTTATTGGAAATATTCAGTGTAGAAGTTGCTTAGTTATTATATGTATATTCGTGCTATATTAGTAACCTGACTTTAGAATGTGCAGTTAATAGTAAACCATGTGGGGTTTGCACTTTTTGCAGTGGATGTTGTCCTGCCCTTTTTTAAAGGGTAACTTTCTCTGAAATAGTATGAACAAAGGCAGCAGTAATAGAGCTTCGTTCACAAAGAAATTCATATCCATACTTTCCACCCATGCATTTTTTTCAGTATGAGATAATTTTTGTCATGTTTCTACTTGGACTATCAAATAGCACAGAGTTCTTGGAAACCTACAGCGGAGAATGCCAGCTTTTTAGATTAACACTGCTGAAATTTTCCAATAGTTTTTACTTTATTTTTTTTTCCTTAAGGCCGAGCCCCTGCCACTGAAACTCTCAATTTGGAGACCATTGGAGTGAAAATGAATTCTGAAACTGGAAAGATCATTGTTGATGCCAGCGAAGCTACTTCTGTTCCTCACATTTATGCAGTTGGAGACATAACAGAGGTACTGAGTCTACATAAACTGTTTTACAATAACAGGAAGCCAACTTTGTTCCTGACTAATAACTAGTCCCCAGATGTCGTCATGCTCTAGCATGTATCTTAGTGTTTTGCTCTTTTTCATTTTGCAGAGCTGTAGTGTTTATGCCAGCCACCTGGGTCAGTAATTTCCTTCACATGGAGCTTGTGAAGTATCTCAGAATTAGATATTATTACTGATGTTTATCAGAGAATGCACCATTGGTCAGAGGCTAATAATAATGTCTTTATCACTTCAGTTATCTTTCTAATAATGTTTTTATCACTTCAGACATATAACTTCATACTGCCTGTGAATGCTGGGTGAAAGCAGTTCCTACCTTCTGTGCGGAATATACTTACTGGGAATGACCGTGACAAGTTCTGTAGTTCCATTTTTAGTATTTTGGGGTGTATTGGAGACTAGTCACAAGACTAGTCTGCTCCCTGACAGAAAATGCTTCTGACAAAAGTATTTTCCCCTAGAATAAGAAAAAGTAATTGCTGCAAATACTAAATGCATTTGACTTCTGTTCATGATTTGTGAATGATAATGCCAAGTAAACATGAGGGGTGGTTGTTAGTGTTTTTTAAGGAGAGGACTTAATTACTTAAGCAAAATAATTTACTTATTATAGATGCAAAAACAGAGTTCTGTGGCCTTAATCTAGTGCTGTTGATAGTCTACAGTTACCTATGACAAAAATGTCTCCTGATAAAAGTGCACTGAAATACTTTCAACCCCTCAATTTTCAGCTTACAGAAATGCTCAGAGCATCCGCTCTAAGTCGGGCATCTTCAAATACTTTGTCTTCATAAAAAATAATGTTTGTCAGGATTCTGAACTGTACAGTTACAGGAGGATGTTTTTATCAGCTGCCTACTGTTCCTGAAAAATTTGGGCAATATGGGGAATATAGAGACTGGGCATTGCAAGATACAGAATTCTCTCACCTGTTGTTGAACTTTGTGGAACGGAGCACATGCCTTCCTAACAAGATTATTGTTGATATTGTGAAGGCATCTATTCTAAAAGTCTGGTAAATCTAAATACTGTAGCAATATCAAAATGCCATATATGATATAATTTGAGAGACCTGTAACTTATTCTGCCATGTTTAAAGTCCATTAAAGGTGTCGCAAATTTATAAACCCTACAGGTGTTCTGAATTTTTGAAGAGATGTCGCAGGTTACATGATGTCTTGGGAATAACCCTGCAAATTTCTGACTGGACTCTGGAGCTGCCAGAGACACTTAAATCTCATAAATATGCTGCCCACTCCTGACGTCTTCCCCTCTATGCAGACATGTGTTTCTTCCTGTCTGTCTCCATATTCATGCGAATGACTTACCACTGACTTGCCATTTCCTTTTAAACTGTGTTAAAACTCCTTCCCGCCCAGCTATTTCTCCTCTTTCCCCTTACTCTCCTCAGCTTCTTTGTCCTGTCCAGTCACTCAGAGCTTTGGGATTATGTACAGTTCTTCTTTCTTCTCACTTCACATACAGGTTCCCTCTATACTTGTCACTTCTTGCTCTGGGATGTTTCCTGAAGTCCTCTTTCTGCTCACATTAACCTCTTACACCTGATTGTCCCTGATATCTACCTTGGTTGGGCCTCCTTGCTTTCCAAACTTTGTTTTTAATTTAATCCAAGAAGCAATTGTTAGAGGCAGTGCTGGCAGGGCCTTAGATTGTGTTGCTGATTTTGCTGCCAATCTGCAATGTTATTTTGGGCAAGTAATTTCCTTTTGGGTGATTTTTGTCTTCTGCCCTTTGAGAATTTAGTTAAGTAAGAAATATAAAGTTGGAGGCAGGATGCCCTCCTTGTTCCTACTCTGGATTTAAAAAATCAAGTCTTCATTTATTTGTCATTTTCATTTTGCTGTTAAAACTTGGATTTCCTTTTCCTGCCTTTGTCCTTATTAGTGCAGATTTTGGAACCTGAGTTGTTTAATAGGTGCTTCTAAATGCAAGTGTTAAACTCAGCCACACAGTTTTATACTGTGTCCAGTGTACAACTGGGGTAAAACTGAAGAATTCAATCAGTGCTCTGTAGAAACGTTCTCTTGAGCTTTTATCTGCATATGGGCTCAACACAGGGAATGAAAGAAATCGTATAGTACTCATGCATTTATAGAATTTAAAGATAGAAGGAATTATTACCATTATCTTATCTGACTCCAGTACAATGTGAGCCATGTAGTTCCACTTGCTAAGCAATAAAGTTTATTTTATTAGAATACGTAAATTAATTTTGGGTTTTTTTAAGCAGAATTAATTTAGATAATACATTTCATTGGCATGAGAACCATCAGTAACAGAAAGTTCTGTGGTGGTGCACATCTCAAAGAATACACATAGAAGAATCTAGTGCACCCTGACAAGAACCACAGAGCTGTAGAGCTTGGTGTGTGATACTTTCTGGGTGAGACCTACCAAGACTGGGCAAGAAAGGGAATCTTGTTTCCTGTGAATGGGCATCAGTGATCCCTAATATTGCTTCTAAGATTTTTTTTTTTTTTTCTCCAGTGTTTCTACTCAGGATTTCTCTTTGCTCTGCTCGCTCCCTGTGAGAGTCTCTTTGCTACCATAAAGTGCTATTTTCTCATGCCTTTGCAAGTAGTTTTCAAACCCTTCTCCTCCCTCCTTTACCATGCAGCACTGAATAGAGACTAAATTGCTACCAAACACCAAGAACTACTTTTCTTGTTTCAATTCCGTGCCCTGGCTGGAAGGAGAGTGAGAGAGGGGAAAGGCGAGTTTCCTGATATGCTCAGAATGACTGTTTTCATTTGGGAGTCATACCCAGCTGGCACAAATGGGAAACTATGTGTGCACGGGTGTCCTGTTGCACCCTTGTATGGCAAATGGAATCCTAATGTTATCCAAGCTGTTCATTTGGAGAAAAGGAGAAAAAAAGCTTTCCAGAGGTCAGTCAGTTTGTCTACCCTCAAAAGAAGTTTTTCAACCTTTGGCAAAATATTATTTTCAACTGACAGGTGAAATTGCATTTAGGCATTTTCATCTTCTGTAGTCAGGATGAGGAAGATCAAACTGGAATTTTACTTTGAATTTATTTTAGTGCTGTTTTAAACTCTCTGTGTTAAAATTCTTTCTCCAATAGTATTCTTGTTGAAAAGCATGGCACACATATAAAGAAGTTCTCTCAGAAGGAGGTTTCTCATACAGTCATGCCACTAGACATCTGTCATATTTCAAAGGGTGTTATAACAAAGATGTGTAGAGAAGGTGGAATGTACAGTATGTTGGTTCGAATAGAAATAAGACCAAAAAGAGTTGTGCTAGAACAAATACACATTACTTCAAAGCTTTTTAAACTCTCTTAGGAGCCATCTCGTTTAAATGTATAATACATTGGAGGATTCTTATGAACAAATCATATCTATAATAATCAGCAGACTAGTTCTACACATGACTGCAAAGTGAATGTTCATTTCAAATATTTACCAAGGAAGGTCTTTAAGTCATTGTTTATGAGAAATTGGGCTTTATCTGCATGGATGTTTTAGTAATTAGTTGGGTTTTATGGAATGCATGGCAGTGCTTTCACAATTTTATCTCTCGTTCCAATCTTCTATTCATTTCTGGAATGCCAAAACAACATCTGTATTTCCTGCTACAGAAATGATTGGCAGTCATGTTTCAGGCAAAGTGTATAAGAAAAAACAAATGGCAAATTTCATTTGGTAAATGACATTCACAGACTTGAAAGTCAAAATGCTGGATTCAAAAAACATGACTTGATGTATCTTTGGGAGAAAAAAGGGATAGACTTGCAATTTTGTCATTTGTCCTGAGCTGTGGGAAAAAACAGGTTAGTCTTCATTAACAATTAGAATTGTACTTTCTGTTATCAGGTTAGACATAGTGTTTCAGTTTGTTTTTTTGTGATGTAAGTCTTGTCTTAACTGGTTATCAGTACAGATAAAAGCATAAATGCATATTAATATGTAGATAATTGATATGATTGATATGGTATGTATACTGAAGTAAATGGTAGCTAATACCATGTACGGAATCTATCTAGCAACATACAGAAAAGATAAGCTGGGAAGGAGGAATAGTTTCCAGTAAATGATAAAAAACTTAAGGATGGGGGGGGAAAAAAAAAGGAAAGGTTTGAAAAACCTGAATATATGTAGTTTGGGATCCTTATTTTATTTTCTGCTGAAGACTGTTTTTGAGGGCTTTTTGAGTGACTGCCTCCAAGTGGGGCTTTGCCAGGAGTGTGACAAGTGTAGTGTCTATGTAGGACCTGTATGAATCAAAACTTCAAAACATCACACATTTTATCAAGCATTCCATGTTGTCCCACAGAGGTGTTTTTCAGTTACAGCTTTCTTTGGTCTCCGCATCATTCCTTCTAGATTTGTGACCTCTTTCCTCATCTCAGACAAGCATCTTGATGATATGTCTTGGATGAATTCTGAAATAATGTTTTTTACTAGATTCATGAAGTTTCTTAGATCTTGTTAACTTATGTTTACTGCTCTTCTTTGGACTTCACGAAGTTCCTTTGAAAATGCCTTACTTCAATTTTCCAAAACCTCCAGCTTCCTTAAAAATAGCATTGGAGCTCTGATGATATCGTGCTGGTACTAAAAATTAGGGTTCTGGCACATTGCATAGTCGTGTTTGGATATAAAAAGTAGCCAGGACTCATGGCTTGAACTGGAGCATGTCCTGGTCATATCCTGCTATCATTCCATTTCTCACTTGCAGGAAGTTAGTATTTGCCAATAGCAATCCTCTTCAAGCCTCTGTCTAATACCAGAGCCTGAGACTAGGACCTACTCAACCTATAGTCTGCAGTGCTAGAAAAATCCACTTCTCTGATCCAGGACCAACATAGGAAGTCAGTAATAGTGCCTACAAATAGCTGGTTTGTGCCTGTTTTCTGTAAAAATGTGACAGACACCTTTTTTAAAAGGTCTGAAGTTATAAAATTGTTGCTTTGTATTAGGCTTTTCCTGCTTTAAAAGACCATCTGAAAAAATTCTTGATGACTTACTATGGAAAGGGGGAACTGAATGGTTAACGTGAATATCCTCTGCCTTTCAAGAGGTGATATGATAAGTTAAAAGATTTTGACACATTCGTGGCATTTGTTCTCCACCATTAAGACAGATATTAAACTCGGAGACTTAAAAGCATGTTTGGAGAGAAATTATTACTGCCCTTTCTATTTGGAGTTCTGACTACTAGGCTGGAATTCCAAAGATTTGGCCTTCCACTGACCATTGTCCCAGGAGAAAACCTTGGATGCTACTTCTCTCTTAGTTAAAACAAAGCTTTGTGCTGTCTTCTTAGGGCCGTCCTGAGTTAACACCCACAGCAATAGCTGCTGGAAAACTGCTGGCTCGGCGTCTTTTTGGCCAATCTTCAGAACTGATGGACTATGACAATGTGAGTTGTTATTTCTTTTATCAATAATAAAACCAAAACTTATGCTTTCTTTTTCTTAAGAATTTTTAAAGGAATTGCATTTTGTCATCTGAAATCCAGCTTTAAGCATAGCCAATGTAAGTGTGTGGCAGAGCTACGCTTCTCAGTCATGCAAAAGTCTCCCCTGTATCTGCTGTGTAGCTACTTCATATGGTCCAGCAGTAACACCTTCTGTTTCCTTGCAAGCAGGTACCTACTACAGTTTTCACTCCCTTGGAATACGGTTCTGTTGGATTGTCAGAAGAAGCAGCTATGCAACGTTATGGATCAGACAATATTGAGGTATGAAAACATTTTTGATTGTATAGTTGGTGTCAGAGTTGCACTATAAAAAGAAGTTTCACTGTTGTATCAGGCAAAATTTTTGGTCCCCAAAACACTATGTTTGAAGTTAGGGAGTTGGTGTCTTCAGAAAAGCTCAGGACTTTATAAGTATTGCACCAGGTCACAATGCAAACTGTGACCTAGCAAGCTCAAAATTATTGATAGGGTGTAGCAGCTTTAAACTAGGTGCCATTTCATTAAGTCATAATTGTGCAGCATCATTAAACAATGGTTATTTTAATTGTCAGAATAGCCAGTTGGGTTTTTTTAGTCTAAATTTTTGGGATGTCCTCAGAAATAGTCACACCAAGTTCTAAGTGTCTTTGTGGCTAAAATATCTTGATAGAATGTGCCTGGGCATGACACAGTGAGGAAGAAATCCGTTATGGCATAAAATCACACCCAGCCCTCTGATAGGAGGAATGAGATTAAGGTCCTCATGATGAAGCAACTCACAATCACTATATAATAAGAAAAAATTTGAACAACTCACTCTTGAAAGATATGTTGTGTTACCTTTATTCACTCATTGGAAAGACTGTCAGCATGTGACTGGGTAAGCTGTGGAAATACAAAACGCCAGATTTACTTCACATCCAGTCAGTTATTAGTTTTGTCTTTTATGATTCAGAAATACAGTTGATACTTCAGAAATCTGTCCCAGAATTCTTATCAGGGTTTCTGGTTGCTAGTGCCATCTAGAATGATATAAATTACTGTAAAACAGTTGTTCACCTCTGATTAAGGCAGGTAATTGATGTTGTGTGTGTCATAAGATGCTGATGTTATGTATCTATCAGGGAGCAAGTTCAGCGGATAGATTTAGCTTGGAGCCCTAGGCACAATCATTAATGAAAAAATAAGCATTTACTATTCAGACTGCAAAAATTACAGTTTGGCTTGTCTGGTGCTATACATTGTTATAGATATGGAAAGCTTCTTGGATTTAATTATTTACATTAAACAAGGTATTAAACTTTTGGGAGAAGCTTAAAGGGACAAACCTAACATTTTTAGTTTGGGACACTGGTTTGTGTAACGTCATTATTTGTGATTTTTTTTTTTTTTTTTTTTAGTTTTGTCTTTAATCTAATGGTTCTAAGGTAAAGGTTTGTTTTGAACTCTTACTGTGCTTTCCTTACATTTCCTTAAAATAATTAACATGTTATAAACAAATAATTTATTTCTACAACATTGTAAATCTGTCGTAATGGTAGTCATTATAATACTAAATAGCATTTTTTGACGTAATAGTACTCTAACACAAAATGTTACTGTCTTCCCTACCAGGTATACCATGCATATTATAAACCTTTAGAGTTTACAGTGGCTGAAAGAGATGCAACTCAATGCTATATAAAAGTAAGTCTTGTGAGCTTTTAACTTGCTTTTAACTTAAAACAAGAGATAGGGTACAACCAGCTTGAAGGAGGACTGTTTGGAAAAAAACCCTATCAAGACAGATGAGAGATTTTCTTGGTGACAGCCTGTTTCTCTAGTGTAGCTTTAAATGTTTAATATTCATTACATATCCCATTGCATCTTGAAATTGCTTTACAGGTATTAGCATTTTTCAGAGCTGACATTCTGCTGATTGATACCATCTTTGAACTGCTCTTAAGGTCCTGAGAAATATTGCAAATTCTTAGAGATTCATCTCTGCTTCCCTCAGCAAAGTTCTTAATTAGTTATATGTAATATTCGAGTTGCCATCACTTGGGGAAAGTATGCTACCTTCAGAAAAATTAAGCATAAAGCTTACAAAACTAGACTAACTGTTCAGTGTTACTCATGAAAACAAAAACCTCCTGCTTTAGACCAAAGTGTTGGACTTGAAATGCATCTTCTCCTAGATCAGTCCAGTTGCTTCAGTGTTGAAAAGGCTTTTGATGTACTTGCCCATAGTAGAGAATCTGAGACAATATGAATTGTACTGTTTGCAGAATATATCATAGTTTTCTTTTTCTTTCTTTTTTCCTCAGTATCAGGGAACAATCTTTCTGGAATAATGTAGTAACTTCTGTAGGCCCATCACAAATTATTATGTTGTTGTGTTATGTAAGGACTCTCCATTGTCAGTAGTTGTAACCAGTTTTTCGAACTATATTTTGCCACATCTGATTAGTGTGCGTGCCTTGGTAGTTTGTCTTACCTGTCCCAAAGTATCAGTGGAACTAAGGTGATGCTACTTCTTTTTAGTTCTTTCCTTTAAATTATGTCAATGAATGTAAATATTTGAGGGTGAAGTAGTAATAGTATAATCGTTGTTGGATGATACTGAATATAGTCCTTATTACACTCCCAGAACACATGAAGAAACATTAAACTTGAGAGTTTCAAACTCTATTGCAAGAGGTTTTTTTCTTTAAAACTCCTACATATTTAAAGTACCATGTCAGGATAGCTGCTGTTCCTGGGGTTCCTAATGAAAGACTCCAAGCCTTTACTGAATAACAGAACCTATTAGATTACTGATGATTTAATGTTTGTTGGAAGGACACAGGGAAAGACTGATTTTCTTTTCATAATTTTAAAGATGGTGTCCTTAAAGGAACTAAAAAGTTTTCATTAAGTTCTCTAATAAAAGTTAGGTGTGCAGTGACACAGGCCCTACCAGATACTTACTAACTCCCCTTCATCTTCGGCTGCTTCCAAGGCTTGACTCCTTTTTAGGTTACGTGGCTGGTGTGGTAAATGTATATCACTAAATATGCTGCTGTGTTTACTGACTGAATCACAAAGGCACAAAATATCCTACAGTTGGTAGTGTCATCTTTGGAAATACAGCTGCTGAGCAGCTGAGAATAACTGCAGGGGCTAAGAATTGCTGAGAATTGCTAAGGTGGGCATTTAGTGTCAAAACAACACTAGTCCGGTTACTAAACTACATAAGGTATTTTGAGGATTTCATACAAATGACAAACAAGAAGGTACTCAATTTACCACAAATTGTCGTTGTCAGTAATGCCCTGAAGTCTGAAAGAAATACATTAATAAAGCTTTGATTCAGGAAAACGCTTAAGGAGAAGCATAAAACCTATTGAAGTCAGGAAGACTTAAGCAAGGGCGTAAGTTCTTGGCACACCGGGAATAAACAGCTGAGCTAGGATCTTGGGGCACTTCAGTTTCATTTAATTCAACTTCATGCCTTATCTTTAAATGTTCTAAGCAAAGATCTGTATGTAATGTATTGTTTTCAGATGGTATGCTTACGAGAGAGAGAGCAACGAATACTTGGCCTTCATTTCATTGGACCAAATGCAGGCGAAGTTATTCAAGGATTTGCTCTTGGAATCAAGTAAGTACAAAAGAATGTCTCTAGCTTCTAAAGCCTGCTTTTTAAGTTATTGTAAGATTATAAAAGATAGCTGCCTAGTTTTGGCAACACTATAAAGAATCCATGCTTTTTGTTACTTTTATGTAGTATTGCACATATTTTCGCTAAAAATACTGCAGTTCTTCATTAAGATGTACTGGATTTAGTTACTGTACCACTGCATATGGTTAAGGAACCACCGAGGAAAATATATTGTTGGCTTGATATAGTTAAAGCAAAAAATAAACTTGTGCATTACCTTCCCTAATGTTAGTTTTCTCAGTGTAGCTTCTTTTGCATTCTATGCACAAATGACCATATGGTTTTGCAAGTCACTTCTTTAAAAGGATATCTGTGCTTTTCATAAGAACCTTTCTTTACACCTGCCAAGCAGTTCCTTTCCTAATCTCATCTTTAAATGTGCGCAGCCATTGCTCTTCAAAAGCTCAGCAAGAACTTGTATGAATTTTTGTATTTCTGGGGTGTAAGATAACCATAATATGATAAGGTAAGGAATAAACCTCTTTAGGGCAATGGGAAGAGGGAGATACTTTTGTCTGGAGCTATCTGATATCTGGGTGTTGGAACTAGATGATCTTTAAGGTCCCTTCCAACCCAAACCATTCTGTGACTCTGTGATAACTGCAATAACAAAGTTACCTAGGTAGGTGAACCTTTGTGGTCTGTTCACGTTTAAGAGTTTGCTCAAACACTCTTAGAGAAGATCTCCCTTTGAAGGAGTAAGGAATGGTTCTGGGTCCTCTCTGATTAAATGGAGAATTTCTGCTATGCAGCTTGTGTGCTACAATTATTTATTATTTGGTTTTTTTTTCATTTCCCTTCTTAATGCTGATTCACATCTTCAGAAATGTTGATTCATATATTTACTAAGTTATAGTTTTTAACTCCTCTTTGAAGAAAGTAGCCTAGGACACAAAAAATCACCCCAAGTCGTGGTGTTAGTTCATTTTCCTAAATATCATCACCATTTTATTGCCATTTTAGTCTCACAGTTGTGAGTGACTAGCATAAATGAAAAGCAGAAAGGATTAAGAAGGAGGGACTGCAAGTATCAGGTGAGGAATATCTTGGAAATCACTGATTGCAGTGTACCCTCAGTACACGTTTTCAACATGTGTTTGTAGTCAATTAATTGCCAGTGGTATAGATTTTAGAACTACGTTTTTTTAGGATGTCATTGTTTTGAAGTTCTATCCAAAATAACCATTGAAAAGGAAGAACATGAAACTGGAGTGCTTTTCTGCCTTGCCCGAGGGAAATGAAAACTTTATCCACAGTAAGAGGTTTTCAGCAGGTCAGATTCCTGTATTGGTTTCTATTGTATTTCACAAATCCAGAGCTTTCAATGTGGAACACCCACTCTAAGAGCTGCTGGTCTCCTTTGTCAAATATTAGGTTCTTACTTCAGCCTCTCCAAAGGATGATTTTCCATCTTCCCTCCCCACTTAGTGCTCCAGTAACATCTGTGCTCAGTAATGATTTTTTGCTTGTCATTGCTTTTTTGGATATAGGTGGGGACACCAGAACACATCTATGGCTCTCTTCCCTGTATTTTGTAGAGGGAGAATGCATTATTCCATAGAGACCTTAAAACAGTTCTTAAATTTAGGGCCATTTCAGCTATTTTTACAGCATGATCTGCCAGGAATAGCCGCTCAAAGGAAAGTCATCAAGTCTAAGAATGTTATTGGACAAGTAAAGGAATTAAGCAAGTGAAATTTTAACTCAAGGGGTTTTGGTGGCTTTTTGTCTTGATTTTTTTTTTTCGAATGAGAAGCTTTTTCATCATGTTTATAACACTGATAATTTCAGCGTAAGCACTGGACTTTCTCTAAGATAATCAAAGAATATTCTGGTACTAATTGCTTCAAAAGATTCTGTCCAGCAGTCCTAATTAAGAATTTCTTCCTCTGAGTGTATGTGTTTTTTCCATCTGGAGTCAGAGTTAGTGAAACACACATGTATGTACAAGAAAAGGAAGGCTGCAGTTTTGTCATATGTTTTTGCCATAGGCTCAGTTGTGACTTGGGGTAAATTGCTTAACTCTCTCTGTCTCAGCTCTTATGACAATTCTTCCCTACCCAACAGTGTTGTGAAGCTGGGCGTTTAAATGTTGTTGTGTAAGTGCGTGAGAAATAGTAGGCAGCATTGTTTGAAGAATAAATGCAACTCTTCTACCTGATGAAATGAACAATAGCAGAGTTACTTTGATGTTTTAGGACCTTCTAGCTGTTTTAGGAGAATAGTGTTTGACATTGTGGGTTTGTTTTTTTGTTTTGTGGTTCTTTTTGTTGGTTTGTTTGTGTGTGTTTGTTTGTGTTTGTTGGGGTTTTTTTGTAGATGTGGTGCTACGTATCCTCAACTAATGAAGACAATAGGCATTCACCCTACCTGTGCTGAAGAAATTACCAAGCTGCACATTACAAAGCGTTCTGGTTTGGATGCAACAGTCACAGGTTGCTGAGGTTAAATACCATCCCTGGAAAGAAGGAAAAAAAGTACAAAATGTATTTGTAAAGAAAAGGGGCACTTAGTCATGAAACAGCTTTAATGGTTCAAGTTCCAGGAATCTGTCTCATTCTCCCTGTAGACAGCTTTTTCTCACAGGCAGCCAAAGAATTCGCTCTCGCACCATCACAGTTCTAAAACCAATGCAGTCCTGCTGTAACAAATCCCTTTCAAAGTGCTTATAATTTTTCCTTGCTACGAGCAAGTTTCCTATGTGTAAATATAACCGAAGCCAGTGACACCTGAGGCCATCTACAAATTAAACAGTTGTGATTTGAGCTTCTCTGTTGGCATGAGTGACTTGCAACAGAAGAGTCTCATGTAATGTTCATACAGATGCTGGGAATCAGACAGGGTCTCCCTTAGTATTTTGGTGATGATGCTTTCTCCTAAGTACTTGAATAGTTCACTGCCAATCTTGAACACTGAGACTCTGTACCTCATCAGTAGAAACAAGTTCCCAGAGTGTGTAACAACTTACAAGCAGTCATCTTTGGGTTTTTTCTTTAAAATGTAGTACGTACAGGAATATCATAGAAAATCACCTATCATTGGAGCTGTGCTGCTACTGGATGAATCCCAATGGATTAATTCAGTGGCAACCTGGTCATAACACTATGGTGATGGCTGAGGATGAATGTGCTCAGAGCTACTAAGGAGACTTGAATTTTATGGTGACTTCTCTGCCTACTCTTGAAATTTCCAATTCAGTTAAATTGACACATCTAACAAATTACTGCTTAAACACCACATGTTAAGCAATGCTGACAAGTAGAATCAAAACCACTAATAATCCAACTCATGCAGCTTTTTCTGTTTTATAGAATGTGGAAATCTGGCTGACAGTGATTTATTTTGTTGGTATATTTTTAAGATTTTCTCACGGATGAGGTGGATATTATATTTGAATGAATTTAGATCTGGCTTTAATAAACCATGTTACTGAAGGGAACTGTATTAAACTGATCCATGAAAGAAATGGTCCTGCTCAGAACAAAGATAGAAAATAATTATCTGTAAACTTTTTTTTTTTTTTTTTGAGTACTGACCAGAATAAGGAGGAGAATGTTGCAAATTTCTGCTTATTTTCCTGCTGTCCAGAAGGGGGAGATGCTGGCTAATTTGTGGCAATAAAGAAACAGAAATCTGACAGCGAAGCTTCTTTTGCAGAACCCTGTTGAATAGATAGCTTGACAAAGGCAAACACAAAACAAACTGCACTGAATTTCAATCCAAGTTGCAGTTGCCAACTTTTTGATATGCACAGCCACTTATTTTCTTGCACCCTTTACAGCAGAATAGTACATGTAGGAAAAACAGAGATCATCTTGAGGTGAAACAAAAGGTATCCTTTTTGCAGTTAATTTATACCAGTGGTTTTGTGTGTGCAATTTGATATTGTCATAGCTGCCCTGTTGCATAGTTTGGAAGAATAGTCTGATGATCGTGTATATCTTTGCTATTTTTTCCTTGACTGCTATTGCACTGCTGCAGCATGCAACACAGACAAATGGTTGGTTTATTTCAAGTGTGAAATCTTTTTTACCATGAGAATTGTACTTGTCAGAGAAACTATTAGACGAAAAGTGATCAGACCTTCTTTCTAAAATACGAGGTAATGGCATTTATCACGCTCCCGTTGACATTAGAATATTCCATTTCCAAAGATTTGTTCTGACTTCAACAACAACAACAAATCTTAAATGCTTTCTTTACAAAGTCTTCTGATAAGTCTTCTGGTCTGTAAAAAAGGCAGGAGTGATACAGTCTGACTGCAAGTGGCATTCCCTATCGGATCTGCTGATGCTGGTTTTCATCTGTGAAGTCATCTGTAAGCTTGAAGTTGAAAATAAATACTTCGAGTGGAAGTGCAGTTTAAAGACTGCCTGAATATTGCAACTACCTTAAGAAGAAATGGTGAAAACTTTGTATCTGTAATATAAATGTGTGCCTACCTGCATGTTTAGAAGTTCCTGTTTCTTTTAGTAAAGGTCTTATGAGTATGGTACAGCCAAAAACTCTACTGGATTTTCCCAGCTGTTTAAAAAAAAAAAAAAAGTAAATTAGGGTTTTTTTAAAATGTTTTACTTAATATTTCAAAGCCTTGAGATAGTGAGCATGTCAGTCTGCAGAGATTTTGGTTGTGAGAAACATCTCACCTCTGACTAAACTGTAATGTGTATGCATGCAAGATTTTTTTTCTTCCTAGTGATTACCTATTAGAGCTTGTACCCATAAATTAAAACATTCATGTTTAGCCATGGGAAAGTTGCTTCTCTTCTCTGTCCTGCCAGTGCATGCAGCAAGCTTGAGTTGTCTGCCTCTACAGACAAACCAATGGAAAGATGAGTTAATTTCATTCATCATAAAGTTCAAAATAATGATTTGGGACAACAAGTAAAGAGATCTCAAGGAAACACATCCTCAGTGTGTATAGGGTGTGAAACTGAGGCATGTCAGCCTTTTCAGAAGTAACAGAACTCTTGGTTTTAGAACTGCTGAGTGGACTGCATGAAAATTGATTGCATATCTTGTAAGCAGCCTACTTCTGTTCCTCATTTAGTGAAAAATGTTGTTGTCCCCCTGAAGTAAAACTAAACATACATTCACACCTAAATAACCCTAATGTCAGAATCAACAGCAAGACAGAATAACAACAACTACTGTGATTGTGCTTTTTTTCCTGAAGGACTTACCAGGGATGGTCCTTAAGAATTGTTTTTAAAAGCCTGACTAATGTAAATTGAAATTACTCATTATATGTGAAAATGTACCTCCAAAAATATATATATTTAGTCAGGCTTATTCTCAGGACACCAGCTGATGAGGGCTTGTTTGTCAAACCACACCATGGTGCAAACAAGTCTGAGCATTGCTGGGTCCCTCATATATATGATCCCAATATTTATTGTGTTGCAGATTAATGAATTAATAAAGATTTTTTTCTAGTAAACGTTTGATTGTGTTTGTTTGATTTTATACATACGGCTTCTGCTTACAAAAGCTTTCTTTTTTGATCTTTATGCTGTTTCTCTTGGTTGAGGTATGGATTAAGGAAACAAAGAAGTAGACAGAGTCAGCCCTTTTAGTAAGGAAATGTTGATACCTGTCTGTCTCTGGATAGCCATGAAGATTATTCCAGGCTGGATAACCTTCCTAGTTTTAAATTTAAATTAAGAGAACCTCAACTTGGTAAGTATGGTTTCAAATATTCTCCTGTTTATTCCAACTAATGAGGTCTAGCAAGTATTTTCACAGCCTGTGTGTGTTGTCATGCTTCTTGAAGACTCGTCAACAGGAAACTCCCTTGAAATACAGTGGAGTCAGGGTATTATACAGGGCTAAACTATTCTACATTAGCTATTCACTTTGGGTTTAAACTAGAACATGTAGGGGAAAAAATGCATTGCAGCAAAGCAATTAGTAGCTGATGGTACTGCTAGGTAAAAATGTTGAAAAAAGAATTAGAAATTACTAGCAAAATACATTTAAAAACTGAGAAAATTCTCTACCAGAAAAGAAAGGGACTACATTAATTGAATTTATCTCTATTTTATTTTATTTTTTTAAACCCACTTATTTTGATGAGAAGTTCCCATTTAAACCAGGTGATGCTGGGCTTCTGAATCAGGCTCGTTTAATATTACCTCAGTATTTGCCATGGATTTGACTTCTGCATTTTTAATATGTTTTAATTTCCTGGAATATTTCATTGCAGATTCTAACTAACTAGGAGACCTAGGAACAGTGGATAAAAAAGGATAAGGTAAGCATAATTCTTGATGGTTTTTCTCCTTATTTTCATATACCGCTTAATTGTGAAGCAAACAAGAATAACAGGCAAGCATATAGACTAATCTTTACAAATTAGGAATTTAATATACTGCATTATTTATATTGTACCTAATGATAGCTTGTTCTCAATGTAAAGCTATTGTATACAATTAAGTTGTGCCTTTTCCCATTTATGTATGCACTGTATGTCCTTATACCTACTGGAAAATGTTTCTACAGTTTAGATTGTTCCAAATCAGGAGCTGGAAAAGTTATTTCAGTACAGCAGATACACCTTCTTTTTTTTTTTTTTTTTTTTGCTAGCACAGTTATTCTGATAAAAACATAGATGCCATACTGCAATGTATTTCTAAGCAAAACAGTTGTACATTTGAGTATGAAGGCTTCTCTTCAGAGTCTCATACTTACCCAACAAAGTAGGCAATTTTGTGCCTGTATAAATTGTCATTTGTTTAGATTCCAGTGAAATCAATGCACTCAAAGTTAATGTTAGCCATTCATTTCAGTGGGATGCAAGTATGTGTCTTAAGTGCTTTGTTAAAGAGGAATCAATATAAGCATATGCCAAAATGTCTTTCATTATTACAGTTGGGGAACAGACTGCAATTATGATTCAAAACATAAAAGGTACAATAGACATCTATGATTAGGCAATGAAATATGCCTTTAATAAGCATAGTGCAGACAGTTTGTTTTGCAATAAACTTGTATAAAATTCATTGATTTTTTTCATTCTTTCAGATGTATGTGCTCTCTTTTAAGAGAGGTTTTTTTGGTTTTATGCACAAAAGTTTTCCTGATGTTCTTCCAGCAGAAAGGCTGGGTTTGCATGCATTTATTCTAGTGCCAAACTTGAATTTTACTGGGAAAAGAGGAAACAGCAGAGTAGACCTTAATTTTTCGAGGGCAGCATGCAACAGATACGGTGTAATTACTCTAACTGATTTTTTTAAAAAAGGAGTATTTCTGTCCACTACATGTCAAAGAACTAATTATGTTTCTGTTATGGTACTCAAAGTCAATATTGTCAGCTCTTCTTAGTTCTAATCCTCTACACTGAGTTTTGATGGGCCAGGTGAAATATCCCCTTCAGCACCTTACTGCAATTTTTGTCAATCATCTTGCCTTGAAAAACATGTGTATTACAAAGGCTTTGGCAACACTGCATCTGATTTCAGTCTTTAATCTTATATGCACCTTAAGAAAACACCATTCCAAATACTGACGTTCTGTTTGGGACATGAATGGGATGCTATTTGCTGTGGGAAACAAAAGAAAATGATGTAATCTTTAATGGATATAATGGAACTCTGGCCATCACAGTATAAAGGCTTAGTACAAAACCACCAATCTAGTAATAAAACAATTGGGATGGTGAACTGGTGCAGAAATTAGGCAGAATATCTCATGTGAATAAGTAAGAAAATGCACATTTATTTATTCAACGTGTAATTCTGAAATACCTCATTTCAAGCACAGTAAGAGATAGGAGAGTGTCTTTTTTTTGTAACCCCTAGACTTTCTTTGCAAGGAGTGCTGTTCACTGAAGTCCATTTCTAAGCAGGGCATCTAAGTAGTGTGCATTCCTCTTTGTTTTGTTTTGTTTCTTATAGACAAGATCTAGCACATCTAAAATCTTCTGGTACTACAATGGAAAATTAACATCATCCCTAAGAAGCTGGAATATAAACTAATAAGGCAGGTTTCCAGAATCTGATTGCATCAGTCAGAAAGATAGAGTATGAAGAGAAAAGTGGATATTCCCTGGGGGGTAGTGTGAAATGGAGACCAGTCTTGTTTGAACAAGGTGCTTTGCATTGTTAGCTAAGTAGAGGTATTGGGAGTTGCAGCCTGTCAGAACCAGCATCTCCAAGGAGGAGGTGGAGGGGACATTTTTCCAGGTAAAAGTCTCAGCAGTTTGTGGCAAAGTATGTCCAATATACTAATATAATAATTTAAGGAAGCCCTTTATAGTCCATGAAAGATTAACTGTAAGGATACTCAACCTTTCTGCACCTCCTCCCGCCCCCCCTCGTTTTCCTTCAGATCTTATGAAGACCAGAAAGACTGTTGGGTTTCTTCCGTCCTCTTCCCTTTACCTTAAAGCAACATGGGAATCAGGCTGCTTCTTCCTTGTTCTAGCAGAACACTGAACAGCAAGGTGCCTCTTCTTCAGTCCTTAACAAGGAGACTCCTTTTTCCTAAGGCTGTGTGAGGAGTTAGAATTACCTGGGTGGTAACATAAATCTAAACCAAAAGGACTATAGATACCTGTTCAGTCTTTGTTTATTAGAATATTATGTAAGTCTAGCAAAATAAAATACTAAGGGAAGAAAACAGTGAAAAAATACAGCTTTTAAGCTTTAAAGAAAAATCAGGAATATAAATAAATATGGTTCCTTCTTTGAAGGGAAGGCCTGAATACTTATTCTGTTGTGTACTCCTAACAGAACAGTCAGAATTAAAAGCTTGCTTTATTTTTGTCTCTCCCTACTGTGTGAATGAACGGTAATGCAGCCAACCAATATTCTATTCACACCGTGTCAGAGCAACAGGTTATGTAGCAGCTTTTAGCTTTATGCAGGAGGTTGAGCTGTCATACATGACACTTTAGTTTGTAATGCAATTAGTGATGCCGAGCAATCTTTACATAAACACCTTTGTTCAACAGTGACAAAGTATTGAGCTTTGGCATTTCTATTTAATCTTGATAATCTTCCTTCTTGTTTCTCTCTCAAAGGATCAAGAGGAAGTGCATTAATTTTCAGCTTCACATGAAGGCAAGTTGTACAAACACAGCTGAAAACATCAGGAAACCCAGGCATTTTCCTTAGACAAATGAAGTCAACTAATGTTCTGCTGGCAAGAGACTCCTGAATAATTGGGAAGATGTTGTTAGGCACAGTAGTTTGGGCAGCAGAGTGTTCATACCCTGATAGCACTGATCAGTTTGCCTAGCATAGATGAATGATTCCCGTAATATAGAAAGAAGAGATTATTAACCATATAACAGGAAGCAATTTAAAGAATACAGGCTGCTTTGGAGACTTAAGGAATGGCTCTCAGATTAGCAAAGGATTTCTTTCTTTTTTTTTTTTTTTTTGACTCAGTTAATTTACACCAGACCGGGATCTAACTGAATGATGGAAGTGCTTTTGATTTTTGCCTCTTTAATTATCATTGAGTTTATTTCTTAGACATATTTCAAACATGAGAAAAATATTTCTCTTGACACTGCAGACTTTGCTTGCATTGATTTCTGGCCTTGTTCATTCTATCCAGGATACCTCAAAGTTTTGGTCAGGACTTTGGATTTTGTCCTTAATTAGGGATTTAATTGTATTGTCCTTTGCATCTTGAATTTTTCTTGTTCCACTTTTTTATGACATGCTCATTCTGTTTCACTTGGTTACTTTTAGCCCTGTTTAAGTGTTAATAAGTGAATTCCCTTTGGATGGGGTAAGAGTCCAGTGTACTCTTAAGAGAACATTTCAGGATTTTCTGCTGGCATCTTCCTTCAACCCCCTTGTACTTTCCAAATCTGGAAACGCCACAGCTCCAGAGGAAACAGTTCTAAGTAAGTCCTGTCCTTAGTTGTGGTATAGTCTCCGCTGAAGAATAGGAGACCAACCATTTGTGAGTGTTTACAGTTGGACCTTCTGAAGGGCATCATCTTTCCTTAATGACAATGTGCATCAGATTCACAAGCTGTGACAACAGCGCCTCCGGGTTTCCATGGCAGTGGCAAAGTGGAACATCTGATGAAATCTGCTTATGAAATGCAAGGCTGCCTTCTCTGTTGCTGTGGTTACTGACAGCTCTGAGGTCTTGCATTTTTTTGTACCAAGTAGCAAATACTCAAAAGTACAGAAAGCTACCCTGAAGTGATGAGACTTCCCATGTGTGGGGCTTAAACATGCTTGTGAGGCCACCTCATTGTCTTACACTCTATTTCTGGCAGTCCTAATATTTCCCAAGTTCACAAGTTGGGTGAACATATACTTTAAGCAGTTGAGTTGATGCCTAAGAACAGCAGAGGGAGGTGCTCACTTGGATCTACATTACTGATTGAAGCACTCTCCCTCGCTGTACTTCAGTGAAGTGTAGCCAAGAACAACAAGATAAGAATTAATATAAGTGACAAGGGAGTTTCTCAGACTGTGCCGATGCACATTAGCCTGGCTGAAGAGAAAAAGAAGCTGATACTTGAGTCTTTTGAGTTGCGAAGGGTCTGGTCAGTCCTTGAAGGGGAAGTACATGAATGGCCCAGTTGTCATCGCATTTTATTTTTCCTCCAACTTTGACTAATGGTGCATTTCCTCTGGCCTCCCACGGGCCAACCGTGGCTGACTTGTTTTGTCACTCTTCACATCTAGTCGCTGCCTTTACTGTCCACCCTGTTCCCATGGCAGGAACCTGGTGTCCTCTAGAAAAACGCACAGGCATAAACCATCTGTCATTCTTCCCACTCCTCTTTCAAGCGACCACTTCCCATACTGTGTGGCCTTGCAGGCTGAAAGCATTCTGCCTCCCCCAGCATGCCTGGAGTACATGCCAACTCTCTCCCCGCTTGATAAGGGACCTCCCGACATTCTGCCTTTTAAACTACTAATGGGCATCTCCCAGTTGATAACCAGCTCTGCCTTTTTATTGTGTTCATAGGGTGATAAGTTGTCTGGATCAACAAGAAATTGTCCCTTTTGCCACTTTACAGCCAAAGTTATTAGGGTCATGTTAGGTGCAAGCTGTGAAATTAATCATTGCAACCACAAATAATTTGTAGTGCGCTATAGACAAAGGAAAAAAGAATTTGGAGAATAGAAGGGGAAATTATTGTAGGGCACAAAGAACCAAAGTGATTGGGAAGGTAGGAGGAGAGAATGACTGGCAGTGCTGTACAGGATGTAGAGCTAGGCCTGTATGCTGGGCTGGATTTAAGTCTTTTGCACCTGTGGACTGTGAAATCATAGAACAAGGTAGTTCTTTAACATAATTTCAGAGTCCTAATTAATCCACACCTAAGGTGTCTTAAGGAGAGGAAATACCTGAATGCTCATGGGCTTGTAGTAGATGCTTTAGGAGAATCTGCAGCTATGACCATTGGTGCAGACTAAGCTGTGCCTAAACTGTGTTTGCCAAGTAGGGCAACACTGATAGTGCAGTTAGAAATACTCTTATCTATAAAAAATATAGAAGACTAATCACATGAACACTTTTTTTGTACGTTTAGTAAAAAACTGGAAGTAATTTTGTTTCTTTTTTTCAAGTACTGGTTTGTGAAAGATGTCATAATCTGAATTGCTAATCTGAATTACGTGGATCTAGTCTCTGCTGGAACTGAAGTCCACAAGATCTAAATTATAGCTGGAATTTCTAAACTAAAAACCCACTTCATCTTTCTGAGGCAGCACTTGTCAATACATGCATGACACATTCAGAGGAATGGTGTCCTCTGAATCATGCCTTCTCCTACAGCGTAGATTAGACTCACTGCTTGGGGACACAGCATCTTGGGTCAGTTGATGCATGCTGCATGCACAGCAGTATTTAAGAGAGTTGATGAGAAGAAAGCAATGTAGATAAACCCTCAATTTATGTGTATAAACAGTGTAACTGGCATGACCATGATTTTCAGCAACATCAACCAAGTTTGGGAGGAGGAAGATGCAACTCAGAGGTTGAAAGCAAAGCCTGTTTGTTATGCCGAGATCTCTGTGTGAATTTGGTTCTAACTTCAGAAACTGGGGAGCTGTGAAGGGAGGATGATAAGGGCAGATAGTGCAACACCCACTGAAAAGCTCCCATTTGGGCTTTTGGGGTGAGAAGCCTGAATTTTGTGCCTAAAATACAAAGCTGAAGGTGTGCTGGATTTTCTTGGAAATGTTGCAAAGCTATTCTCATTTCCTGTAACTGTTGCGAGGTTGGCCCTTTTCCATGGCTAAGCCCCAATTCTTAGCTGGCCAGAATGAAGTGGCAGGAGAAATTCACTCTCTCTTTCATCTTATAGTGTATCTAGGAAGGCAAGAACCAAGACTTTGAACCATTAATTTCTAAGTCTGTGGCTTGATTTGCTGCAATAGAAACTGTGTTTTAAGGGTTTTGTTTTCTCTTACCAAAGCTAATTGTTAATTGCATCTTCTTTTCTCTAGCCACTGCCATAAGGAATGACTGCCTTCTGTGCTGATGACAGATCTGCCCCTCTGTTATCAGACACTGCTCTTTTACCATCTCAGTTTCATAACAACTGCCTCTGCCTGAGAGCCAGTGGAGCTGCTGTGTTGGGCAAAGCAGCTCTCTGAGGAGGTGAATGATGAATGACAGGGTGATTCCCTTCAGTGTGGATGCGGCACTGAAGTTGTGTTAATTTTTCATCCCTCCCCATATTCCCCCTTTCCTTGCTCTGAATCCTAAAAGCAAATCATGGCATTGCTCTATGAATAATACAGATGATGTTATGGTAACTTGAAAAAATATATTTCATGGCACTGTTATTTGTCATTTTTGTCACAATAGTCAGGAAAGAGACCATTGCTACAGGTGGCAGAGGCTGCCAGATGACCATCAGTGGGCACATAGGGAATGAATCTGACAGCGTCTGACAAATTTCTAGTGTTTACACCAGTGATACTGCTTCCTTTTTTCTCATGACTGTCATATGTGTCATTTTGCTGCAACTTGTATACTGGCCTCCCTCCTGTGCTCAGGGAAGAAGCAGGTCTGGCACTCATACTGGGCTGAGGTTCTGATGGGCTTTTGGGTTTTCAGTGATACACTCATACTGGCACAAAACTCTGGAGGTGTTGTACCAGCAGAAAGCAAAGTTTGTCTGGAAGCAGCGTGCTCTGAAAAGTGTCTGCAGGCAGTACAGATGTCCTGATGGAGATGGGTTCTCAGGACTGGGTCTCAGCTGTATTGAGCTTTAGCTTTGATTAGCTTTGTGTTCACGTACTTCCCTGATATATTCTATAATAGTTGATTTGAACAGTCTTTAGCAGAGATCATATTTCTAGTTTGGGATTCCCTTTATACATCTTTCATTAATACAGGGATTCTCCACAATCAGAGTCCAGCACTGCAAAACAGCTGGATCCATTTTGGCTTGACGAGGGGCACGGGCATTTTTTTATATATATTTATGGCTCTCGTGAACCTTCAGAATGCTTTTTATAAATATGAAAAATAATCAAGGGTTCTGGAAAGAATTCATACTACACTGCCATCATCTGCAGGAGTTCTTCCATCTTTCTTTAGAATACGTATTATTAGCTAACACTGTGAACGAACCTGTCCAGTCTGGGAATCTCTAGCTACAGCTAGAGGAAAAGAGAGGCTGCGAACGGAATTGGTATCTCTTGATCATCAGAGAGAGCAAATACGATACAGGCGGCAGCCTGGCTGCCCCTGGAGCAAGTCAGAAGCAAGAAGCTTGCAAGCAGGCACCTCAGAAAGCTCCCCGGAGTTTTGCTCTGCCTGCTGCACCCGCTGTGGTTATTTGGTAGGTTACTTGCCCTGCTTGTCTTGAGGTAGCTGGAGTTGAAGCATATGTTTTCCGTTTAGAGCTTGGAGGATGCCCAGGTCTGACTTGGCATGCTGTCTGCACTGGGCATCAGCAGCAGAGATGTGGAAACCACAAACCCGATTAATATGAGCCTAGAGTAAAAACTCAAATAAGCTTATAAATAAAACCAGACTTGCAGATTATTTGTTTCCATATTAGTCTATAATAGACCCTACTCAATATGTTTGTTTTATTTGGTTTGGTGACCGACCTAGGTATTTATATTTCCAATAAAAATTTAAATCAGAATGCAACAGATGAAGTAAGCTTAAATTATTTGTGCAGAAGATGATTGCAACTGTCTGAAGCATGTAATTCCTTACATGAAATGTTAGCCTGCTTTGAACAGAGATGTGACAAACTCCTCAGTATTTAATTTACCATTCCATCACAGCTCCAATCCTACATTTATATATTAAAATGGACTCCTAAATCCACTCTAATCCTCAACAAACAATCCAGAGGTGTTGGATGGCTTGGAGGGTCTAATGCTTGGTGTAAGCACCATCTGTGTGATCTTGTGTGAGTCACTAAATGATCCTCATGTCTTAGCTTAAAGTAGTGACTGTCTTTTTTCCCCTGCCCATCTCCTGCTCAGCTCTTGGCATACGTAGGACCTCCAGTGCTCCTTTCCAGTGCAACTTCAACTGCTCCAGTGCAGGTAATGAAACCATCCAGAGAAGGTTCCAAAGAACCATCTGAGCAGATTCTTCAACAGTGATGATGGACATTTTACTGTGTGGAGTTCTCTTCCTGGGAACTGCTGGCCCTTTATCCAAGGTGAGATTGCCTTGATTCAGTTCCATTTAAGCACAGCTGTACCAGAAAAATCTATGGTTTGGCAGCAGTAGGACATCTGATTTATTCTGCCTGTACTGTGACACTTAGTATGGGATGCCTGTGCAAAGCCTGACAAGTCTTTGAAGTGACACTTGTATTAAGGACCTCTGTGGTAAGCAGTATCTGCAAGTGATCAATTAAGCCTACCTAGCTTTCATACCATGGTGATGTAACTGCAATTGTGCTTCTCTCCCCTAGACCTCCTGGACAATAGAAGGAAATAAGCACTTCCACATGCTGGTGTGGGTCTCACATAGGCTATGAAGGGAGCATGCAGTTCTTGCGTCCCAGTGGGATGAACCTGAGCCTTGGGTAGGTATTTGCAGTGACTTCTTTGTGAGAGTGGGGCTCTAAGGCAAATGAATAAACAAACAGTGCTCTCTTCCCAACTTCTTCTTGCAAAAACATAAGGGGGAAAACTCTCACACCCTTTGTTAGGATGTCAGTGCCAGAGGAAAGACACCGGCAGTTACTCCATTCAAATGTCCAGTTTTTCTTTCCAATTGTTTCTCTGTATTCCTTTTTTATTTTTTTTCCCCTTCTTCAGCTGGTCGAGCGATGGCATGTTCTATGAAACAAGTTTTCAGCTTCACAATGGTCCTGACTTCTCATTGTTTGAAAGGCATAAGGGTCACTCAAAGTAAACTCTCTTGGGCTAGGTAGTGTTTATCCACATGGAAATGTTGGAGGGCCACTCTGTGCTGTCAGTCCAGAAAGGCCAGAAGATGCCTTCAGACTCCCCAGGTGCCTCTGTGTTTGTTTTCTAATGTTATTGCACATATTATACCATTAATATTATGTCCAGAGCTTGTCTTTTTAAACAGAGTCAATACATCTAACCTATTAGTCAGCCAGAGGGAAAAAGGAAAGTATTAGGTCAACACTGTAAGGAATTAACCCTTTCCATTGCCCAGAGAAGAAAGCAAAGATGCTATGACCTCTTTAAATTGCAAGTGGAGACTTTATTGTTTTTTCTCACAAAGTAGTGGAAATAATTCCTCTCACTTTGGCACTAAGATGTAAAATACAACAGCCTGTGTCCTGCAGGAATCAGAAAAGACTGGTGACTTACAAGACGACATTCTCTTTCCCATGGTATGTTCCATTGAAGGGCAGGAAATTTCCCTCCCACCCACCTTTTTTTTTTTTTTGAATCACCATTTCCCTGTGGGCTGTCTCAGGTACTGAGCTAGGCTTGGCACGTAGACACAATTAGAAATATAGGCGAGACTGCATGGAGCAAAGTGTCCAAGTGCTGAGTGAGTGCCCAATGGGCCGTAGCAAAATGCACAACCAAGTCAAAGAAAAATGGAAAATATTTCATAAAATTCATCTTTGCATCCCTTTTTCCTCTCTTGATATATGGCCCCTTATTCACAGCTGCCCAGGCCCCGGCCCGCGTGTAAATATGTCAGTGCACCAATGAGACGGAACATGGTCACAGAAATGCCGGCAGCTGTTCCCAGATAAAACGCTGAGCTGGAGCCGAGGCGTTTATTGTAAATAAAGATCAAGGCAAAGCAGCAACATTTCTGTTCAACGCAAGCCTGCCAAGGTTGCTAGCCCAGCTCCTTTCACGACTACCATATGTCCACATGGATTTCCCCTTCCAGAAAGTGACATGTTACTCTTCTGACAGCTCTGTAGCCATTGCAAGGTCCTCGATACTTTCCATGTGTTGCTTTAGAATAACCTGGAAGCACTGGTGGCAGATGGGCCAACGGGTGCATGTGTGGGCATGGAGAGGAGAGGTAGACTTCCAACTGTTCAGCTCTCATACTGCTGCACCTTAAGAGTAACTTTGCGGGACACAGGACATAATAATGCTTATTTTGGTTCTGTTCAGCAGAGGGCACTGGATCCTGTAAATAGGAATTGATACAGTGGAGCACAAAGGGCCTGATAGCTTTAGCAGATGGACTAATCTTTTTTCCTCTGGATAGTGATGGTGTGGAGGAGAAGTCTGGAGCTCTGTCTGCTGCATGCTGATTGACCGAGAGATGGCCATGGCATGTATTAGCAGGTGATAAACTCATGCCTTTTACATATATTTTTTGTTTTAATTAAAGTGGTAGCTACAAAAATCAGTCATCTGGAAATCAGTTTGGCTAAAGTACTAGCCATCTGGCATTGTTCTGAACAGCAACACCAGCCAGCTGGCACAACTGCGAGGAGGTGCAAGCACCTACAAAGCAGAGCCTGAACAGCCAGTCTGGGATGGAAACTGGTTGAATTGTGCAGACTTGTTCCGGCAGTCCACAGGGGAACTGTAAGAGTGGTTTGAGGGGAGTTTGCTGAATCAGGGAGTTCAGCCTTCTTTGTAGCCCTTGATCCAAACTCCCCACAGTTTCCCTGAAAAGTTACCATTTTTTCCAATGAGTTTGTCTTGATCTCAGCAACAGCCACAGACAATGCATTGTCAATCTGCTCCACTCTCCCTCTTTCATCACCGAGTTCCCTTTGCTGTGTGCTGGGGTTTGCGTTTTCCTCACTCATGGCTCAGAAGAGCTGTAAGCCAAAGGGACTAACAAAAAAGTATTAGGAATGCAGCTTTTTCAGCTGATTTTTTTTAAGTTTAGATGGATCTTGTGTGTGTGTGTTGTAACCTAATTCTTTTAATAATAAAAGTTTTAATGCTAATAAAGAACATATATTAAAAAAACTTCATAAGCCTTCATCTGGCACTAATCTAATATGTTGAAGATTTGGCACAATTTACTCAGATAATTCAAGAATAAGAGCTGAAATTATTCATTCTCCACACTGACGGATCAAGACCTAAGTTCTTGAGCTGACCCAGGATGCTTCACTTTCGATGACAGCTCCAAATGCAAGAAAATTTAATACTACCACAATATATGCTTCAGCTCTGTTGAAGAAAACCGTAAGGCGATGCTGTTTCCCAAAAAGCAGCTAGTTACTGAGGGGTTTATACTTCTATAGCAACACATCTCACCACACCCTAGCAATTGCAAGACCCAAACTTGAGGTTAAATGTGCTGGAAAACGTGGCAGTAGCTTCCAGCATTTGCTGATTCCTGAGCTCAGTGGTACTTGGGCATGCCTGTCTTGCATAGGAGCAAAATCCACCTCAGCGGTGGGAGAAAGGAGCAGCTCTGTCTCACGAGTCTGAGCTCCTGCCTTTGCCTTGGTAATGCAACTTAGGGTTCAAGAGCTGTGCCACAGGTGACTGGCCCTTGGCTGGTGGTGCTGTGCCGCTGTTCCCATTTAAATCGGATAGAAGCCATGATTGCCAAAGGTTGTGGGTTTGGTTTTTTTATTAAATAGGTCAGCAGGCCCTAAGAGTTGGCAGCTGTCTCCAACCCAGGAGCTGTGTGATGAAAGGCCATATTATGGCAGGCTCCAGTGTATCTTTTTATCTGTCCTACTTGGTACGGCATGTTCCAGGTGGAGCCTGGCAGGATGCTAGTGCTAAACCCTGCCCTGTTGCTGTTCCCCAGTGTCAACAGCAGTATCCTGGCTCCTCCTCCCATATTCGGATCCCAGCTTCCTTTGACTGCCCTGGAAACTACTGCTCCCATCACAGTTCTTTGCTATGTGGAGGCTTCCTGACTCAGGCACCCTTTTCTGGGAAGGGACATCAATCTCTTTTAACTCCTTTACAAACAGATGTGCTCTTGAAGTGGTTCCTATAGTCTGTATTCGGCTAAACCAGGTTTACATTTTGTAACCAACTTCACTTTCCACTGCAGAAGCCGGATACTGTACCTTCATTTCTGGTACTGTAAATCATTATTTCTTAACACCACTCAGTAGAGGCGGAGGTAGATGATAAACTTGGCCATAAGTTGGTTCAGTAGCAATTTCCCTTAGCAGTTCTAAAGTGTGATTTTTTTTTTTTTTTTTTTAAACTCTTTTTAACAGTTCCTTGACAGGTTAATGGGGTATATGGACAGGAGACTTCTGCTTTATCCCCTGGAGCCCTGACAATTTGAGGTGTTGCCTGGCTCAGCTCCTAGACACGAGAGGAAGGAATAACTTGCACTTCTCCCCAGTGATTTCCTGATGCTCACTGGTGGATAACAAACATGACTCACTCCCGAAGGTACTGCTGAGTGCTCCCAGGTGTCTGATCTGCCAAGCAAAGTAAGTAGCATCAGCTCCCATAAGATTTCTCTCTCCTGAGGAGAGGCTGGTGTCAGCCCCAGCTAACTCTGAGAGGCCTGACATCAAACTGTGTAGAGTTTTTGTTAGAAGCCGACTGAAAACGTGCTGCTGTTACTATCTGACACTGGCTGAAACAAAAGCCAAATGTTGATGAATGTCTGATCCTAAAAGTAAACAGTTCGATTTCCCCCCCCCCTGTCGCGCCCCCCCCCCCCCCCCCCCTCCTTTGCGAGTCAGGGGCCCTCTAGGGTTTTATCTGATTTTGGCAATCTCCTGCACATTTTGGGGCCTGGAGCATGGTTTTAATTGTTACATCACAAAAGTTGCCAAATAACGTTGAATGCTCCTTAAAAACTCTCTCAATTTTCTCAACGGCTTGACTAATACAATAATTACTGGAACTCGGCTATGTTGCCTAGTGGCAAATGGAATTTTTTCATAATGATGCTGTCTGTCGTTAATAGCAGGATTTGTTCTTTCTCTCTGCGGGAGAGAGGCCAGAAAGCCATGGTATCTGCCTTTTTTAATGACAGCCAACAGCAAACGGATAAAATAATCAATTATATCTACAGATAGGTAGATAAAGTATAATTTATCATGTCAAAAACAAAAATGGTTTTAATTGGGCTGTTAATCATTTTGTAATTTTAACTAAAGAGATGGGGGCTCTATTTTGTGCTCAGACATCACAAATATTTCATACATCAGCCAATCTTATTATAGCTTTAATAATGGTGTTTACTACTAACTGCCAAAATGTAAAATGTGATTCCTGCTCTCATTAGCTGAAGCCTTTGCAGTTATAAAGGGATGCCCTTCCCTTTTATTTTTAGCCTTCTAGAAAGATCGAGGGGGGCAAAAAGGGGTTCAGCTGACTAATCAGCTCTAACAGTTTCTAGAATATGCTGATCTTTTTGTTTGATTAGGAGTACCTATACTAGTTACCAACAAATGTGTTACTGGAATGATTTTTTTTTTCAGCAAAGCATATAAGCAGCTTAGTATAACACAGCAAAGATGGGCAGTTGGGAGTTTTGATTTCTAGCCACACCTGTGTTGTCTTGTGGGAAGCTGGGCAGATCATTTAATCCCTCCTAGCTTGTTCTCCCTGTCTGTAATGTAGGTATTAGATAGCTGCCTCCTCAGGCAGCTGTAGAGTATGTAAGTGCTGTAAGATTCATGAAAATTTATAATAAAGATGGCAAACATCTGGATGGATAGCTGCAATAGCAGCCTCTCTGACAGCTAGCTCTTTGAGGAAGGAAATGGGAAGTTTATGACTAGACCTAAATCTTCCCCATATTATAACGAAAAATGTCCTCACGATGCTGCCTGATTTCAGGTTCAGTGAGGAATAATCTAGCAGAATAATGTCACAGCACTGGGGTACTTTGGCTTTCTGCTCTTTGGTTATTATTCCTATAAATGTCATGAGCAGGTGCCCTGTGTGGGACCAGATCTCTATTTTACCTATAAATTCTACATTTAAAAAAATGTTAGCCATGCTACGAAAAGAAATGTTGCTGACTCTTGAGCACTCCTTTGCCTGAAATACACTGGAATTACTTTCCTGCTTCAGAAGTGTTTGCAGAGGCAAATTTATCTCTATTCCTCCTAACTTGGTTTCTCTCTGAAAAGCTCTACCTGCCTTAAATCAAGACCTGGCCTCTAGAGTACCTGTTCAGGAGCACAACATGCACTTAAAGTTGTTTTGCAAGGGCAGATTTCACTTTCAGTGTTGCGGTGGGTGTTTTGGGCTTTGGGTTTAATTTTACATCCATAGCATCTCCCAGTGATGCATGTAACACAGGGAGAGGCAGGACTGCCCTTCCTGTAACTGAATCTTCCCTAGGACTGGAGGGAAATCTAGTGGATTGAGTGGCGTTTTTACAGGTCTAGTGGCAGGATTGAGGCTGCATTCATACTGGGAAACAGGGAGGGGAGGCTCTGGGGCTGCCTTGCACAAGCCTAAATAAATTGGAGGTGCATGAACATTCAAAAACTTCCCAGAGAGTCACGTTGCATAACTTAATGGGCCTGGTGCCTTCACCTGTGCCAATTTTATGTGACTCTTAACTCTGGCGTTAAATAAAAATGAGACTTGCTGTAATGACATCAACAGCCTGCGGTGAAGAAAATATGCTACTACTTTGATACAGATCCCCTTTAAGGAGGACACAGTAGACAGCCAAGGCTCTTTTTCCCATCTGTTAGGTGAATGTTACGATTCCCTGCTCAGAAGCATGCTCTCAACAACACTCCTCTGCTTTCAGCATTACCCTGGATGATTTTCAATAAGAATATGGTTATCTCTTGCTTCTGGTTTTGCCACCTTCATTATGCTCTCCTTCTCCATTACATGAAGGGATGGAAAAGGGGGACATGAGTTGTCTGGGGGAAGGGAGCAAATAGCAGGGGAAAGGCATTAAATGAAACAGCTGTTATGTGTGAAGTATCTGCTTTCTAATTGCTTCTGTTGGAATTCAGGGGGAACAGCCCTGGCTACACTTAATTAATAAGGCAAGACTCACATAAACTCCAGCTGTGAGCACAGCAGTGGTCTTTAAAGGATAAGCTCAGGAGGTGGGGCAGAGAGTTTGATTTCCTTGCTCTAAATCCCATCACATGCTGCTGGTAGTGTGTGTGTGTCCTCAAGCCTTTTGGTTGGTCTGTCTGCACCAGACATGAGGTATCTGTTGCTGTCCATGTGCCTCACCCCAAGAAAAATGATCCATCCTCAGAAATCAAAGGTGTGAGGCTGTGTTTCAAGCTTGTCTGAAACTGCTAAAAAGTGAGGATGCTTGGATCGAAGAGTTTTGTTCAGACTTAAGAAAAGCATGGTCTTTTGCAGCTGGACCCAGATACAGGTTTGCTCCTCAGTCTTCTGCCTAGTTTCACAGGGTTTGGATTTGGCATCCTGTCAGCATCTGTCTCTTGCCTGGGCTCTGCCTCAGGAGCTTTGCTGCGAGGGTAGCACTAGTAGGGTGGTTGTGCAGCTGATCCCTCCAGACCATGTCCAAAGGCCATTTTCCAATGATTCCTTTGAGGAGAACAAAGCCCAGTTAATTTCTTTTTTTTTTGAGAAGGGCTGAATGAGATCGTCAGGAATTTCCCTGAGTTATAGACAGTGCCCTTAAAACCCACATGACAATACGGATGTTACAGTATTTCCCCATTTGGTCCTGCTCCAGGCCACTGCTGGAGGACACGCCCCACCACCACCCATGCAAGGTCTTCCCAGTCAGAGGCACAGCAGTACTGGGATCTGTGCTGAGAACAAAGTCTTCTTCCACTTCCCATGGGATGGCATCTCTGGATTTCAAAGCTTGTTGTTTAAATGTGTTATGCTAGGAACAGTGGAATCAGAAACAAAGGTGGAGGGAATGTTCCCATGTAGTTAAGAGCCTGGTTTTCCTCACTAGCTGTGAAGGGAAACGAGCTTCCTGCTTAAGGTGAGGTGTCACTTGCTGGATGGAAACCTTTGTGTCCTGCCTGGCTTGCTCCTTTGGGTGCCACCGCTCAGGGCAGGTCTCTTCCAGTGTGATCCCTCTCCCTCCCAGGCCCTCTTCCTTTCCTGGCGCCATGATCCTGCCTTGCATCCTGACGCTCCTCAGATGAGTGCCAGGGTCAGCACAAGGGAGGGGACGTGGCCATGTAGCTGCAAATGGGTTAGGAAAGGAGGAGCGCTCATTTTGGCACTGAGATCCCAGCTGTTTGTTCTCACCGCACTCTTCCTCCCCAGGCTGGAGAGGAGCAGGTCTCCATTTGATGTTGTCATGTCTCTTCTCCCCCTCGCTCTGCTTGGGATCACCCACCACCTTCCACGAGCTCCAAAAATGCAAGAACTCTTCAGATTTCTGGTCAGAGCCCTTTGTTGTTTTGAAAGGTAAAATAACTCAAGGCTGAAGCAAACAGGAGGATTTTGGTACTTCAGTGCTCCTGATTTCAGTGACAGCTAGGCCTGGTGTGTGACTAAACATACAGGTACATCAATAGCCCCACGGTCCCGAGGGAGCAGTGTGGAGCTGGACTTCCCACCTAGATAGAAGAGCGATTCTTGGGTGTTACAGCATGTTTCCAAGCAGGCAAGGTGGGGCCTCACTCTGCAAAGCTCTATAAACAGCCGCTCTTTGTCTCCTCCGTTTCTCTTCGCCCTGAATGTGTTGCTATTTTCAAAGGTTGGTTTCAAAGTGCTGATTCACAGCCACCAGCCGTACTGTTTTATCAGAGGAGATTAGGGCTGAGAATGTTGTGGTTTTGTAGTGAAAAGACTCCATTGGAAATAGCAGCATATTTGACATGAGACTGTTATTTATGCTCAAATAACCATCTCATTTAAGGATGAAGAGTCATCTTTTTTTCTTTTCAAGTACAGATCAATCATGTATGAAGACAAACTCCCACTCAGCCTCCCATGGCCACTAATGCTTTCATTTCATTCTTCTTCTGCTAATTATTTTATGATTTTGTCCTTGACTGGAACATTTCTCTCCTCTTCTTCCTAATATGCATCATTAAAAAAAAAAATTTAAAACTCAAGACTTGTGTCTTAAGCCATAAATAATGTTTTATACAGGTTCTAAGATTATGAAATCCTTCTATTTAGCCTCCCTCTTACTTCTACAGCTCATCTGATTAGAGGGGACATACTCTTTCGAAACTTGTCTTAACCATTCCTGTTTCACTTTTGCAAGCAGGCATGAGAAGATGGGATCCAGCAGTGTGCATTGCTGATTGTAAGACCTGCCATAGGCATGCAAAAAAGCTTGCCTGCAAGAGGATTGTCAGCATGGAAAAAAACCCCAGAGAGGCCCTGTAATTCTGAGAGGTAGTCGACTTTCTAAATACAGGCAAGTCTACAACTGAAATTGAAATCTGTCTGTCTAGGGAGATAAATGTATTCAAAATATGCTTTTCTGGAGAGGGCAGATAGGTACATAATCAGTGAAGGGAGTGCTTTGGTATGAGGACACAGTTATGCTCAGGTAGTAACTGATCTCGGACAGCAACAGGAACTAACCCGTTGAGCTCTGTGCATCACCTCCCCATAACTATGCATCCATCTCCTTTTGGTACCAGGGCCAGGCATCACAGAGTCAGGCATCTGAAGCTCAGCTTTTCCCTACAAACGCAGCCAAACCCGATGCTGCGGTTTGTAGAGATCCTGAGACTATAGTGCTGAGCTGTCCTTCATTCCGCTTGATGAAATCTGCTCAGCTCTGACAGTACCTTAGGGGTACGGCCCTTAGTCAGGCCTTGCCAGTATTACAAACTGTGAAGCTGAGCACATGGGGGAAAAATATCCCTACTTGAGAGAAAGCTAGTGAAAAGTGCTGAAAAGCCTCACAGTAGATAGCCTACACAATGAAACCATCTCTGTGGTCGTCAGTGAGGCAAATGTCTCTGCCTCCTGAGCTAGACAGGGCGGAGTTTTAATAATAGGCATAAATCTATTGTGCTTTTCTCCTCGTGACCTAGCATATTCTGTCAGGGCAATGCATACCCCAGAGAAGGACTAGAATTTATGTGTATGATATAACAATAGAGCTTCAGTGATATCAGCTGTTTGACGAACTTTAATATACATTTGCTATAAAACAGGCAGCAATTACCAGAATGTGATACCCAAATAAAAATCCATGATCCATTTGCGCGACAGATCTTCAATTTACTCGCATTCATGTGAAAGAGACACATAAAAATGATATCCATGCTTAAAATCACTTAGAAGCAGTCTGAGAGACCCCACAGTTGCAAGTGATACTGCAGTACTTAGCTAATACTCATGTTTCGATGGCTTTGCCTTCATGATTCTTCCAGTGGTTCCTTTATGTTTTCTGGTATTTTGCCAAACACCTGTGAATCAGTGCACAACAAATATTCCTGCCATTTAATTTAGCCTTGCACAGAAAGGCTATATTAGGCCTGATGCAGACCTAATCCCAAACCTCTAAAGAGGTTTAAGGCACTCTGGTTTCACCTAATCCCGAAACCTAAGCCAGAATCATTGAAAACCTCCATACCACCACAGGAATGGGCAAATAAAGAGTTTCCACTATGAAATTATTAAAAGGACACAGTGTATCTTTTGGATTTGAGACCTAAAGCTTTACCTAAGGAGCTTGGACTGTCCACAATAAAAGTGTTTATTTTGAAGATAGAAGGTTGAAAGGTTTATTTGACTAGAGGGCTGATTTCACCCCTCCCACCCAAAAAAAGAAGAGGGGTGATCCTCTAGAAGAGTAAAAAATAGGAAAAGGGATGAACAAGTAACAGGGCAGGGGCAGGCCAGCAAAGCAGCCAAAGGAAATGAAGCCCAGGTTTCTGTTTAAGGCTCAGTCATGGCCCCCTGTGAGAAGGAGCAAGAGCACAGCCCCTGGTGCACAACTGGGCTGTTGCTTCCTGAAGTTCCTCGCAGCAAACACGTGAGGAAAGACTGATTAGTGATACAATAAATACACGGCTGCTGTTCAGAATGGAGAATCTGCTCTTTTGAGATCTTCTAGTGATGGGAGATAACATGTAAAAACGTGCACTGTAATGGAATGTTCAATTACAAATTGCACCCAACTGTAATAAATTTGATCTTGCATTAATTAATGTTAAGTTAATTGGATTCTGTCATTCCTGAATTCTGGTAACCACCTTATCTAGCCATGTAACTCGTTATCTTCGTGTTGTGAAAGGGGTATTTCACTGTCAAGGTGACTGTAGGGAATATTAACTGTACCATATTCTAATAAACATTTAGCTCCTAACAAATTAAAGACCTGAAAGTATACTGCACAAGTGGTTTCATTGTGCATAGCATTTTATGGCAATGATCTGCTGCCCTAAATCTCTTAATTCAAATCATTTCAGCAAAACATGTAGGGAAGTACAGGGCTCTGTTTGCGCATTATACAATACTGAAGGTATTTATCAGTGCTGAGGATGTTCCTAATAATGAGAGGCGTAGTCTCCTCCGTGTATTGCGTTGCCATAACCACCGAATGTCTTTTAAGAGCCTTTTAGAGCAAAGATTTAGGAATCAGTGTTCCTACTGATGGGAGGTTTGGTAAAATTTGAGTAGGAAAGCAGGCCCCAGATTTACCTTCACAAACTCACAACACATCTCTGTGCCTTTGTTTGCATCGATAAAGTGGAACGGAATAGCGTTTGTTTAACAGCACTGTGGTACTCTAGGTGTAATTTAGCTTTGAAAGACTCTTTGACTCCATAGGCAAAAATGGCAAAAAAACTGAAAAGCATTAGCATTATGAGGCACCAATCTTTCTAGCTGGAATTATAGCAGGATAGCCTCCAGAGAAGCTACGTAAATGGCAAAGCTTTTATCTCCTAGCCAGATGACACAAGCAAACGATGGGTTGCTTGCCTCGAGCAAGTCTTGGTGTAGCTGCAGAGCAACAGGGACGCTTAAGGGGGAAGACCGTGCCTTTCTGCAGTGCTGCCATGTGTACTGGCCTGCACGGCGCTTGCAGTCTGAGGAGGGTAGATGGCTGTGTTAGCAGGGTATGTCCCAATCCTACAGAGCAGCTTTGTTTTGTTCTACTACCAACAACACATACTGGGTTATTTAACTATTGTCTGATTTAGTCCAATTATGACAGCTAACCATTAATTTCCATTTTGAACAATTTCAGGAGGCAACTTTCTTCTCTAAATGGGCTGTCTTCCAAGACACGCTTAAATGTGTCTATGCTGCACTGAAAGACTTGGGTCCGTTTATTCCAGAACAAATCCAGATTGACAGCAGTTGCTGAACAGGCAAATGAATTCAGGAACAGAGTATCCTCAGCAGCGCTCCTGGCAAACGGATGCTGTGCAAGCAGAGCGGAAGAGAGCCTGAAACACCACACACCCCGCTGATCAAACTCTGTGGGGAGGACTGGTGAATCCTGTGTCGCAGCCTGGCTCGCCGCGTGCTCGGTGGCAGGACAGCCCGGCTCCAGCGCCCTGGCCAAGGCCGGCCCAGCTCGTTCAAGCACTCGCCGTCGGTGCCACGACACCCCACTCGGGCGCATCTGTTCCTTTGCACATCCCGGTGTTCTCGGCTGGCTCTGCAGAGCAGTGACACGTCTGGAGTCCCGCCGGGCCCTCCGTCCCGGGTAA